>NC_025996.2:70786027-70879002 GCF_000442705.2 Elaeis guineensis
CAATAACAGCACCCCAAGTATAAATCAAAAAATCAGATAAACATTACCTAAGACAATCTTATAATTAGAACATAACATTGTACGTCGTATAACATTGAGTATCATACAATATGTTACAATGTAGAGTGATGGAGATGACAATAGTCGAATACAAGGTTTTATGTCCCAAGGGGATGGGAGGCGTCCCAGTCATCCCATCCCAGTCCTATGAGAAAATGGGACTGGGACTGGCTCGAGACACCAAAACCATCCATGCATCCATGCAGGGAGAGAAGAAGAAACAAGAAAGAAGGAAAGAAAGAAAAGATAAAGAAAAGAAAAAAAAATGAAAGGAAGAAGAAAAATGCAAAAAAAGAAAGGTAGTGAGAAGAAAAAAAGAAAAATAAAGAAGAGAGAGGAAAATAAAGAAAAGAAGAAAGATTAAAAAAATAATAAAGAAAAAAAAGGAAAGAAGAAGGGGAGAAAGATATAGGATATCCACCGGGATACATGATCGGGACTACTATCGGGACCGGTGGGGATGGGACAGTAGGGCATCCTATTCCATGAAGAAACCCGGACACTTTTGTCCCATGGGATTTAAAACCTTGGTCTAATATATGCACCCCCTTATGAAAAGTATATATAATGCCAATGAAGCCAAATCAGCATATATATTGCATGATATGGTGTGGTAAGTGCACATACATACTTAAGGTATTAATTTTAATGTAATCTTATGTACTGTCTTCAAAAGGAAATAATTTTGTAAATATGGTTTTTTTTTAAAAAAAATCAATACAATGCTCAAAAGCAACAACCTGACTCATTGATTAAATGAACACACTAGAAAGACTTGAAGAACATTAAGTGTGAACATAGTTTATGACAAGGTCAAAAAGTAGGTGAAGGCAGATTCTTGTGAAGTTGAATAGATAGCGTGATATGAGGCGCAAATTACTATGATTCTTTACTGTATTAAGTGATAATTTGAAACTAGTGAAGTGACTAGGAAAGAACCAAATATTTTGACACATCAAGCATTTACATAAACATGTATATCCTCAAAACACCAGGAAAGCCATCTGCAGCTGATTTTGACACTGCATTCCTCATGAAAAAGCAAAAATGCACAGCAATGAAAAATAATCTGACATCTTATTTTTAATTATGCCTATGAGATATTGTTCTCTGTTGGACAATAATGGGACTATATAAGAACTCGACATGCTAATAAGAAATCTGATGACCTTCATCTCAATCTGCGAGTTTCTACTCCTTGTGTCGTGTAAACAGAAAAATAACACCAACTTAAAAAATTCTGGGGATACAGTGAGATACAGCCACTTTGTTCTGATAGTGCATAGCAACATGAACAGATTCCAAGCATTAGTAGCAAAAAGAATATGATGAGTGGAGCTCAAACAATAAAGATGTGGATAATCTAAGTTACTGACCTGAAATGTTTGAAGATTAGCTGCAATTTTGTTAAAAACTTGAACATTTTCATCTAGAAGATGCCTTGTTGCACCATCAATTACAGGGGCTGATTGAACAAAAAATAATAATTATGATTAGAGAAACTGTCTGAAAATTAACAATAAACAAGATTAAATTTAACAAGAAAATTTTTGATATAAGCAAATTATCAAGTACTGAACCAGAAACCAAAAGTGGATGCGAAAAATATATACCTATGCATCCAATAAAAATATCATTTACCTGTTTTGCTAATATCTAACCTATGCATCAAGTGGATGCAAAAATAAATGGTTTTAATGATATGAGACCATGTTTTCTATGATCTAAGCATCAAAATCTATTGGTTTTCAATCTATGCATGTTTAAGCATGTGCAGATTATGATAAATAAATTTTAGCATGTTGGTATAATGGGACCACCAATTTTTGCACCCACATAATGCAAGGTTAAATATCCCTAACAAACATAGTTCTTATCTCCTAGTGTTTTTACAAGTGTAGATCGTAATCAACTCTGTGGATATTTGATTTGGATGCCCCACCATTAATCTTTGAATCATTTATGTATATATGTATATATGTACATATCTATATGTGTGTCTGTCTGTCTGTATATATATATGTAAATATTCAGTCGGTGAAATTAGAAAAGGGGGATGTAATAATGACAATCCCAGCTGTTAACATGGTCTACTTTAAACTGCTTACAGATCAAAAATCGTGCAATTCAGACACCAACCTATGCATTGTAGTGGTCAAAAATGGACAATTTAAATAGCACCATACAATGCCTATTTTTGACTATTATAACACGTATGCTAGGGGTCTCCAAATTACATACTTTTTCGTTTGTAGGTGGTTTAGACTTTAGAGGGAGCAGATCACATACAATTGCTCGAAGCATCATTTGATGAACCCCCATCTTGTGATTTCTCTCTCTACATTATTCTCAATTTATAATAACCCGTCAAAAAAAAAAAGAAAAAATTGCTGCACGTGCTCCGCACATGAATGGAGGAAGGACTCCCGATTGGAATCTTCCTCCTCTACATTTTCGTTTGGGAAAGGGACTCCTAGGGCTCGCGGGAGTCCGACAAAAGCCCCAGGAACTAATCTATAAAAGGGGCCCAAATCCTCCTCTTAAGCATCGCCTCCCCGTCTCCGATTTTCTGCCAGTGAAACTTATAGATTCTCTCGATTTTTTTTTGGAGTGGGCTCGCAGAAACCATCGTTGATTCACCATTGTTTTCATCACCAAAGTCAAGGTAAGAGGTCTCTACTCCAACTCCATCTTCTCCCCATCCCTTAGCCATCGTCGGTGATCAGAATATGATCGGTAAGTCGCCGGACTTTCTTTTGAAGCCCAAATCCCATGTTCTTCTTCTCTCTTTCTTCCATCAAACCGACCACTGTTGTCGGATGTGGGATGTGCTCCGACAGCCGAGGTTGCCATCGTTGGGGTCTGCTGGTGTGGGGTGGGGGGTTCCACCCCCACGAGGGATCATGACCGTCGAGGGCCACCACCATGGGAAGGGGGCAAGTGCGGTCTCTTTCCCTGTTTCGATGAAGAAGAAGACGAGAGAGAGCCTCTCTTCCCTCTCTTTCTTTTTTTTTTTTTTTTTTTTTCTCTCTAATTAGGTTGAGGAAAACATTAAAAATAAATTTTTAGGAGATTTGAGTAGACCCCTGGCGAATCATAGAGGATTAAATTAAATAATTTATATTTTATTATTAATATTGGGATTGGTTCTATAGGAGAGCAATTTTTCGGACAAGAGATCTTTGCACAGGTTTCTTAGCACCTGATTCGTAAATTAGAGTGTGGATTAATATTAGGAGATTAATTTATCTTCAATAGAGGTAAGGGTTCTTCAATACGATCACTTACATGTTTATGAGAATTAACTTTGTATGATTGATATGTATTTTTATATGTATCGGTGTGTGCATTACATGTTGTTGATTTGATATTGCTTGAATCATGATTAATTGGTGCTTAATGATTGTTAAGTAAGAAAAACATAATTTAACATAATTGATGGGATGGGCGGCATCTAGGTTAGCCAGTCATACAAGAAACATGATGTATATGTCGGGTCAGTCTCGGACTGGGATGCAGCTTGGCCTACTATGTGTTGGAGCATGACTGTAACTAATCTAGTGCTGAAAATCAGATTATGATTTTAATAATATGGATGGGGCATGGACGGTGTTTGGACTGTTTGGCCATGCAAGAAATGTGGTGTGTACTAGGCAGCCCTGTGTTGGAGCGCAGCATTGTATTTGGCTGACCATGGACTGAAGCACGGTTGTAATTAGTCTAATACCGGAAAGACAAATATAAAGCATGGAAAAGGGAAGCATGTAGATAGTCAACCATGTGTGAAACGTGGCGTATCAACTGTGGACTGGGATGTTTGGCCTATCACGGGCTGGAGCATGGTTGTGACTAGTCCAATGCCGACATCAAATCAAGATGATGAATCGTATTTAATTGAAGGACATCTGGGCTAGCCGGTACGTGTGAAACATGATATTGTGATGTCAGCTGCGAGCTGAGATATGGTTGCCGGCCATGGGTGGAAACATGGTGGCCTACCACGGGCTAAAGCGTGAGCAAATCTAGTCTAGTGTCGGAATAATAATGTTGTTTGGATTAGAATTGTGTTAGTCATTTAATGATAAGTAATCTCATTAAATTATTGATCAGAATTGTTGATTATGATATGCGACATGTTTAATAATTCCACATGATGATATTATTCAACTATCATATAGATGATGTAAGAATCTTATTATTTTTCTATCAGTTATTTATATTTGTTAAAAGATATTTCATATTCATGCTGGTGTGAGTGTAGAGGATTCTTACTAGGCTGTTAAGCACACACCCTCTTTTTCCTTTAGACTTGCAGGATGCGTAGGATCGATCAGGTTGGGCGTAGAGTTTCGAGCGATGGAGTCTTTGGTTCATGGTTCGCCGTACCGGGCCGAACCGACCGGTACGGAGCGTACCAAGCCGGACCGGTCCCTTACCGGTCTGGTTCGGGCCTGTTTTTCGGAAAACGACCCCGAACTGCACCGAACCGCCCGGAACCAGATGGTACAACTCGGTTCGCCGTCGGTTCGGGGTGAACCAAACCGTACCGCCCAGGAGACCATTTCACATGGGGAGGGGGGAAGGTGGGGGCCTTTTCACGTGGTTGGGAGGAGGAAGGGGGACAGAAATGGGCGTGGCCCACTTCACATGGGGGGAGGATCTGGTGCTTTAATAAGCACCAGGCCTTCGGTATTCTTTGAGAGTTCTCAGAGAACACCCATGGCCGTGGACAACTTAATCGTTGAGACCTCCAAAAAATTAGAAAAGAAAGCAAAATTTCGTGAAATTAGAGGAGTGATTTGAGAAGAGACTGATCTTTGACCGAAGGTAAGATAATATGTTATTTTGTTAGTAAATATTTTTTTTTATTTTTGTTGTTAGAAATAGGATAAAAATGAAGTAAAATAAAAATAGGAGAAAATCATGCCAAAATCATATTGATTTAATTATATGTGATAGATCTTTGAAAGATCTACACGATGACACCAAAATTATTAATTTTTGTTAATTATATATTTTTAAATATTTATTTATTTAAAAATTAAAAAAAATTAAATTTTAGAAAAAAATTAGAGTTTGGGAATCATGTTTAGAATGATTCAAGCTACTTAAATCAATTTCAATTTTTTTTCAAATATTTAAAATTAAAAAATTATTTTTTTAATTATTTAAATTAAAAAATTAAATTATAAAATAAAAAATATATAAAAATAGTGTTATATTTTAGTTAATTTAAAAATATTATTTAAAGCATATAACATATTTATTTTGAATTTATAAGTTTTAAAATAATTATTAAAATTATTTTAAAATTAAATATAATTATTTTAATTATCATTAAACTATCGTGTTTTGTTATACTTGTATATATTTTAATTATATATATATACTGCGGATGATCTTGCACGTGGAGTAGGGTCCATGGATGTATCTGGATCATCCTCACATTATGGATCCTATTATCCATAGCCACCTTATGATCCATATGCATATGATGCATCCGAGGCATCATCTTCTATGGTTACTACCCTATGCAGCCTGGAGCATCTTACGGATCAGATTTTGCTACTGGTATATTTGGATGGGCTCCTCCACAACCGTACCATCATCTCAAGGATATTTCTCAGAGTCAGAATTTTAGCGAGAGGTCTGAGATGTCTTACAATCCAGAGAGGATGCCTTATGGGATGATGAATATTTGAGAGTACGGTACAGTTGGCTAGAAGATTGGACTGATATCCCTTCAGACTATGTTGATGATCCAGACATCTACGAGCGTCACAGATACTCGACAAGAAATTAAATGCAGAGTACATCTTAAGATTCGTATATCAGTTATTGCGTTTTGTACTTAATTATTTATTTTAATACGTATTTTATATATTTTTTTTTAGTTTTAAATGATATAGTTGAAATATAATGTAAATAAATATATTTTGAAATTTTGGATCAAGAGTCTTTGTATCACAATCTAACTCCAAATTGAACCCAAATATGTCAATAATATGCAATATAATGCCATATTGAGGTTGTATTTATCAATTATTAACTTCAAAAATCCAAAAAAAATAAAAATTGAAAAAATATTATGTACCGATACCGGACCGATACGCCTGGGCTACCGTGTCGGTACGGTATGGTACCGGTACCGTACCATACCGATCCGCATCGGCATGCCGTCCGGTACCGGTACAGCGAACCTTGCTTTGGTTAGTTAATTTTTTGATACCAAGCAAATATTTTAATTTTGTGAATATTGTTCAATAAAGATGAATTTATTGATTTAATAAATATGATTAGAACTTTATAATGCTTTCGGTGTTCTTATGAATTGTTTGTTATTTAGGCCTTGCATATTCTTTAGGGCTTGCCCTAAGGAGTGCGCGGCCATCACGTGTCCGATCCGGATATCGGATTCGGGACGTGACAGAGTAGTATCAAAGCTTAGATTATGATCATTTGGAGAGTATGATATAAGTGATTAGGATGTGCCAGAGTGTTTAAAGTTACTAGAGACTGTGATGTAAGCGATATCAAAACTTTAGATTATGATCACTAAAGATGTAATAGAATAATATTTATATTTAAGTTATGATCACATGGGACTGTGACTCAAGTGATATTTGAGTATAAGGTTATGATCACTAGGGATAGTGGTAGAGGTGAATCATAGAGTTTGGATGGATAATTTGTATCTCGAATTATAATTTGAGGAATTGACAATCGATGATTTTATTGGTTCAAAAATTATTTAGCAAATCCAAGAAATTCGGTGGATTTAGATCAGAGTGCGCAGCAAAAGCGTGGTGGTTTAAATCATTTAAATTTGATTGAAAAATTGGTTCTAACTCAAAGGATGTTAAGATAGAGGATTGAAATTCTGAGTGAAGAAGGTTATTTAAGAGCTTTAGGATAAGACGAGTTTGCGCCCTTAAGGTTTCAAGTTTACAATATACTAATTTCAAGGACGAAATTATTTTAAGGAGAGGAGAATGTAATAACCCATTCAAAAAAAAACAACAAAAAAAAATTTGCTACACGTGCTCCGCACGTGAACAGAGGAAGGACTCCTAATTGAAGTCTTCCTCTCATTTTCGTTTGGGAAAGGGACTCCTAGGGCTCACCGGAGTCTGACAAAAGTCCAGGAACTAATCTATAAAAGGGCCCCAAATCCTCCTCTTAAGCATCGGCTCCCCATCTCCGATTTTCTGCCGACGAAACCCATAGATTCTCTCGATTTTTTTTTGGAGTGGACTCGAAGGAACCATTGTTGATTCACCATTGTTTTCATCATCAAAGTCAAGGTAAGAGGTCTCTATTCTAACTCCATCTTCTCTTCGTCCCTTAGCCATCGTCAGTGATCAGAATATGACCGGCAAGCCGTTGGATTTTCTTTTGAAGCCCAAATCCCCTATTCTTCTTCTCTTTCTTCCATCAAACAGACCACTATTGTCAGATGTGGGCTGTGCTCCGACGACCGAGGTTGCCGTCGTCAAAGTCTGCTGGTGTGGGGTGGGGGGTCCACCCCTGCAAGGGGTCGCGGCCATCGAGGGCCACCACCATGGGAAGGGGGCCGGGGCGGTCTCTTTCCTATTTTAATGAAGAAGAAGAGAAGAGAGAGAGCCTCTCTTCCCTCTTTCTTTTATTTATTTTATTTTTTTCTGTAATTAGGTTGAGGAAAATATTAAAATAAATTTTTAGAGAATTTGGAGTAGACCCCTGGCAAATCATAAAGGATTAAATTAAATAATTTATATTTTATTATTATTATTGGGATTGGTTTCATAATAGAGCAATCTTTCGGATAAGAGATCTTTGCACAAGTTTCTTAGCACCTAATTCATAAATCGGAGTGTGGATCGATATTAGGAGATTAATTTGTCTTCAATAGAGGTAAGGGTTCTTCAATATGATCACCTACATGTTTATGAGAATTAACTTTATATAATTGATATGTATTTTTATATGTATCGGTATGTGCATTACATGTTGATTTGATATTGCTTGAATCATGATTAATTAGCGCTTAATGTTGTTAAGTAAGAAAAACATGATTTAACATAATTGATGGGATGGGTGGCATTTAGGTTAGCCAATCATACAAGAAACATGGTGTATATGCCGGATCAGTCTCAGACTGGAATGTGGCTTGGCCTACCACGAGCTAGAGCATGATTGTAACTAATCTAGTGCCGAAAATCAGATTATGATTTTAATAATATGGATGGGGTATGGACGGTGTTTGGACTGTCTGGCCATGAAAGAAACGTGGTGTGTACACTAGGCAGCCTCGGATTGGGGCGCAACGTTGTATTTGGCGACCACGGACTGGAGCATGGTTATAATTAATCTAATACCGGAAAGACAAAAATAAAGCATGGAAAAAGGAAGCATGTGAATAGTCAGCTATGTGTGAAACGTGGCGTATCAGCTGCGGGCTGGAGCATAGTTGTGACTAGACCAATGCCAACATCAAATCAAGATGATGAATCGTGTTTAATTGAAGGACATCTGGGCTAACCGACATGTGTGAAACATGGTATTATGATGTCAGCCACGGGCTGAGATATGGTTGCCGGCTATGAGCTGAAACATGATGGCTCGCCATGGGATGGAGCATGAACGAGTCTAGTCAGTATCAAAATAATAATGTTGTTTGGATCAGAATTATGTTAATCATTTAATGATAAGTAATCTCATTGAATTATTGATTAGGATTGTTGATTATGATATATGATAATAGAATTATATATGATGATATTATTCAACTATCATATTCAAGGTATGCTGAACCGGTACCGCCGGCCGCTTCGACCGGCCGCGGTACGATTCGGTATGGTTTCATACCGTACTGAACCAACGATCCGAATCGGAAGAAAAAAAGAGAGAAATAGAGAGAAAAAGAGAGAAAGAGGAAGAAAAAAAAGAGGGAGGGGAAGGAGCCGACGGAGCCGTCGAACGGCCTCCGACTGGCCGCCGTGGCCGTCGAAGGGCGCAGTCCACGCGCACGGCGCCACAGGCGTGAAACAGGAGCATTGCCCCTGTTTCACAAATTTTTTTTAAAAAACATACTTTTAAGCGAAGTCAGCAAACGATTTGCCGGCTTCACGATTTTTTTTTTTTTAAAAAAAATTCTTAAGTCGGCAACTTAGTTGCCGACTTCATAAGTTTAAAAAAAAAAAAGAAAAAATCAAAACAGACTTCGTCTGTTTTGAAAAAGAAGAAGGGGGCGGAGCCCCTCCGCGGCTCCGCCCGCTCGACCACCCTCAGGCCGTCGGCGTCGGCTCGCCGGCCACTAGGAGCCTCGCAACGGAGGCACCGTCCGTCCGGTAGATTCTCCGCCCCCCCTCCGAGCGCTCTCTCTCTTTTTTGCTCTCTTGAAAGCCTTATCAGGCGATACGGAGCTCGAAAGCCCTCCGACGGCCGCAACCGGCCACCGTCGGCCTCCGGTGGCTCCCACCTCCCTCCCTCCCCTCCCCTCTCTCTCTTTCTCACTTTTCGTTCTTTTTTTTCTGTACCGCCGGTGTACCGATTTTACCGATCGAATCGTGCCGGTTCCCTGCCGATCCAGTATGAGATGGGGTGTACTGGCCAGTTCGGCACGGTATGGCAAACCTTGATCATATTGATGATGTATGAATCTTATTATTTTGCTATCAGTTATTTATATTTATTAAAAGATGTTTCATATTCATGCTGGTGTGAGTGTGGAGGATTCTTACTGGGCTGTTAAGCTTATATCCTCTTTTTCTTCAAACTTGCAGGATGCACAGGATCGATCGGGTTAAGCGTAGAGTTTCGAGCGATGGAGTCCTTAATTAGTTAATTTTCTAATACTAAGCAAATATTTCAATTTTGTGAACATTGTTCAATAAAGATGGATTTATTGATTTAATAAATATTATTGGAACTTTATAATGCTTTCAGTGTTTTTGTGGATTTGTTTATTATTTAAGTCTTGCATATTCTTTAGGGCTTATCCTAAGGAGTGTGCGGCCATCACGTATCCGATCCAGATATCAGATTGGGGCGTGACACAATTGTTCTCTCCAATCCTACTTATGGTGCATAAGCACTAAGACTCTAAGAGCACTAACAATCTTTTGACCTAAAATCAAAATAATAGCCATTAACACCATTTATCCCTTTTACTACTATCCTTCATTTTACCAACCATAATTAGTCCCTAGCCTATAGAACAAAGATACAAGATCAAGCTTAGATTGACAGCCAACTTTAATAAGATGCTTAAACTATGAAACAAATATATGGATCTCTTTGTAGCTCTAAGATCTCCACATTTTCTTTTTTTTTTAAATTTTAAGTACACATCTTATCATGAATTTGGTATCTCAAATACTAATTTTATTAGTTTTGTTTTAAAATTATTTATGAAAAAGGATTTGTGATATTTTTGACCGCTCAATGAATAAGCTAGGAGTCTCCAAATCACATGACTTTTGGTGTATAAAGAGTTTAGAGGTAGTAGATTGCATCCAACCGATCTAATCATCAGTATTGAACCCCCATCATCCAATACACGCGCGCACGCGCAGATATGTGTGTGTGTGTGTGTGGTGTGTGTGTGTGTGTGTGTATTCAAGAGGTCATGGCAATAACTCAGATAGTTGAGTCCAAGAGCACAACTTTCCATGCCAAAAAATAAGGCCCACCTTAATAAAGAAATAGTAATAAGCTAGCAACAATTGAAAAACGTGGGAAAGTGAGAGATCTAGATCACATTACATGCGCAAGAAAAAAAGTAGTCCGGACTTTTGAAAGAATGACTTCATGGAAGGATTTATACTTCCACAAATTGTTGAAAAGGAAATGATAGGTTTGCAGAGTACAAAGGGATCTATGCAAAGAGTTCCATAGTTTGAGGAGGCCCACTGTTTAGGAGAAAACTAAAGAAAGAAAAGGAAAAGAAGAGAATTGGCAAAAACCAAATAGAAACGGGTCTAGAAACACACATGATGGCAACAGAAGTATGTAAAAAGAAGGAATGAATTGGATTAAATGTCTAATAAATGAAACCCCAATGGCTAAAAGAATACTTGAACATATGAAAGCAAAGTATGGCAAGTATACACTAAGGAGGGAAAAAAAGGAAAGCACAACTTAATGCAGAAACAAACCTACAAATCACCTTGAGAGGTATATGATAGGGTAGTCAATGTTATGTAGGCTAGCATCTTGGATATTGAACCATCCTAGGCTATACAAGGCATGCTAGAATGACCCTGTAGGCTAATAACGGTAGGATTATGTGTTGGTAGGGGGCATACTTTATGGGTAAGGTAGAGCTATAAGACCATGTACCAAGACTAAAACATCAATGCAGGTAGTGATAAGGCAATTCTATGACCAACTTTATTGTATCAATGGAGTGCAAGTTTGAATTCACGAGAAGGTCCATGTTACGTGGACATTGGCATTGGCACCAACCACCAAGGGTGAAGTGTTTAAGCATCTCAAGAGTACAACATGCTTACCTCCAAAAAAACATGACATGGGACACTTCCCTACAAAAACTAATGTAATTTATTTTAAATTTGTATTTAAGGTAAGAAAATCTAGTGTTGAGTTAGGTGTATGCTAAACTATAGAAAATTGCAAACACTAAAAGAATTTAGATCTGTAAAAGAGGACATGTTTATCTACAACTCATTCATTATCAAGTTGTATAAATTTGGCTTATGAAAGCATGTACCATAACTCTTCAAAATTGTAAGTGTCCCAAAAACACTAACGGAGGGCCTATAATCATAACATGATCACAATATAATGGATTCAAAGAAGTAGGTGTAGAAATAGAAAAATACATTGATGGAAGGATACGAAAACTGCAACGAGCAAAGAGGAATTAAAAATAAATCTTCAAGAAGACTTGGACATGTTCATCATAGGCCAAAGAGAGCCATGGTGAATAAAGGCATTTAAATTCACAAGATAGAAGGGTTAAAAGGGAGATGTGCATGAAAGAGTTTCATGAAAGAAGAAGGAAAAAATTTGATGATACTTTCTATTAACAAGGAGCCAGAATTATGTAACATAGATAGCCAAGCAGGAATATGCCTAGACATTGCAAGTTCATAAGATAAGCTTCTTCTTCCTGTTTATGGATATGGTTGACCTCTCTATATAAAGCTAAACTAGATCTCACACATTCTTGTGAACTCATAGTATAAGAAAAGATAATGCAACATTAGCATATTTTGTACAGGATATAGCTAAAAATTAAAAAGCCCAATCAAATACATAAAATAATTTTAAGTGGTCATCATTCATTTAAAAGATACGGATAAATATAATGGGACCTCACAGGAGAATTTGTCTAATATTAAAATATTAAAGTAATTATCATCGATTGAACACACAAAGATAGAAAAACCAGTAGACCATATAAGAAATATAAAATGAAGGTGCTAAGGAAACCAAAAGAACACAAACAAGCCAGCATGTACAATTACTATAAGCTTGTTGCAGGCACAGCTATCATGATGTCATATATATCATTCAGTAATTTGAAAACCATTAAAAGTTTTCCTTCTGAAGATAAACAGGGCATTGATGTTTTCTGGTGTTCATATATCTAATGTGAAGGTAACAAAAGTTCTGTACAACACAATGTGAACATTCATACCTTGTGAACAGCTGTACCATTTATGCAGTTTATCTGAGTTCCAAGTTGGTTAAGTTGTATTTCTTCATATATGACACTAGCTACTGTTCTTATATACAAGATAAAGACAAGAATAATATCGTCTAGTTAACATAATGAACATATCCTTATCTGATTGTGAAGGGTACCATGAAAGGAAACAGTATGAACCTACGATAAGTTCAAGCTAAAACTTCCATACATAACATGGAAATGGTGTATAGTTAAGTAAGGAGTTGAGGTAAAAATTGATTATCCAATGAAAGTTAACTTGGTAAAGTATCATCTCAGCTTAACAATCCCAAGAATACGAACAACCAACCTTCACATGAAAATTGATTATTGTGGTTCCCATGATGCATCATCGAAGAATAGGCAGCTGCATTGTCTGGTTGAATAGGATGTACATTAGACCTTGTGGAACAATCTACCATCTTTTCCTGAAAAGTACTCATCATTAACATACTGGATCAATGAATTATAAAAGCAGACTACAAATGTTGGATGTATCAAGAAAGAAATCATATCACAAGCCTAGGAATCGCATACATGCAGATTATTTCCTTTATAATAATTCAATATATTTTTCCAATGGTTTTCTCCTAATCAACAAGACAGAAGCATGAAACTTTGTTAAAACACAAACTGAAATATAAGACCTCCGGTACAAAAGAGAAACAGACAATTAAACACAAGTACACAATAAGTAGGAGTCCGATATCATGATCTTTTTAGGCTGCATACTTGGAAAATATAATAAAAATTGGTCATTGCAATGATCATGCATAGGAAAAAACATTTATAACTAAATGGAGCTTATTGGGGGAGTAGACAAGAATGGTACCTTTCCATCTTTGATTTTCTTTCCTGCATAATATTCTTCTTGTTTCCGCCGTTTACCATTTTCTTTCTTCTATAATTAATACCAGGATATTAGTACGGAATGACAATTTTCACTTGAATACGGTAAGCAGATATCCATTTTATAAGCAACAAAAGCATCAGAAATAACTAGAGAAAATAAAAGAATTTTATTAGTTAAATAAGATGGATCTGAGATAGTAGGGTACAAATGTTCTACTAATAGGCAACCAAAGGAAATTCTCCAAGCAATATAATATAAAATTATTTTCTGGATATCAGTTTTTGCCTTTATAGTCATGGTTATAATATGGTTTACATGATCACTTAATCTTGGCATAACATCAGAGACATATAAGACAAATTTCGTTTATGTTAAACTAGACCTGTGCATGCAATAATGCATGTAAGAGGAAGCAAGGATGGCTGTGATCTCCTTCCTGCTTACAATTTCCCTCTCACTCAAAGACAGAGCAAGCATGAAACCAAAGTAGTGTATTTGTTAAAGGTGGAAGTAGCTATAGATGTGTAGAGGGTGACGATTTGTAAAATCAGATGATATGAGAGACTTTGATTTTGATACTAATAAATGAGACTCATGGATGGGAAAAAGAGGGAGTGGGACTTGCTGACCGGCAGTTGAGAGCATTTGGCATTCAAGAACAAGAATCTTTTTACATAAGTCCTAACAGTGTATTCCATGATTTGACATGTCCTAACTGTTATTAGCCATATGTTTCTCAATTAAGGAAAACAAAAAAGCATCACATGTTAAGGAAAAATTACAACCAAAAAAAAAAAGGAGGGGACACATTTCTGTAGGCTGTTTTCATCTCGTACGTTAAGGCATACTAATCATGTCATTTGCTTATTAGCAATGAAATTCTTTACCCGTCTAAGTTTAAACCCTCTGGGCAATATATAAAAAGAATAAAGTGAAGGAAGAGGAATTGGGTGGGGTGGGGTGTAGCTAAAAGCCTGATCCAAGAGTAGGACCAACATCATCTTCTTTTTCTTCATTAAATTATTCCCCCTTCTTGTGCAGTTTTGTTTTTAAAAAACAAATTGAAAAGTCATGAGAAAATATTTATATTTCATTGTTTTGGAGAAGCCCGTGAGATATGTCACCAAGATTCTGCCCAAATCCAGAGCTGCAGGCCTCATAGTTTTCCAGTCTTCATTATGCTGATGCTGCTCTTGTTTTCTGCAGCAAATAAGAACTTTGAAGTCTTCATAATGAAGATTATCCTCTATGGTGTCAAGCTCATTATAGGACTCAAAAATCTATTTTGATAAAAGTAGTGTAACCTTTCTTGGCCACTTCAGTCAAAAATGAGAGAGTTGTCCTACTTAATTGATTTCACTTTCAGGCCTCATTGCCAATAACTTTCTCGGGAATCTAATTGCAATTGCATTATTCAATTCTTGACATGACTATGCTTTTTTATTGAAAAATTTGAAAAACATGCTACCAGGTTGGAAAAGGCAATTTTTATCTATGGATGGAGAACTTTATGAAAGCAGTCCAACCAGCTGTTCTTGCGAATTGGATGCCAGTTCTAATCATTCCTAAATGGGTTGCCAAGAAATTGGACAATGTAAGAAGAGCCTTCCTGTGGATAGGTACTGAAAAAAGTTAATGGAGGTTTTAAAAAAAGTTAATGGAGGTTTTTTCATGGTAAATTAGATCCAAGTCTGAAAAGGAAATTCAAGGTAGATTAAGAGCCAAAATTTTGCAGCTTTCTAATAAAGTGCCATGATGCCAGTGGTGGTAGGATTCCATAATCTTGAGATCAATCCTTGGAGAGATGCAATCTGATGGAACTATCACTGTAGAAGAAGGGATGAAGCAACTCCCCTTAGTTAAGCTCTTGTGCATGGCCATTTCGGAAAGGAATTTTGAGTACAGAGAAGCGGTTCTTTATGTTATCAGATAACAGTTCAGGGTGGCTCTACCATAAGATTTTGGAAAGATAACTGGATTTGGAAAGATAATTAGATGACGGAAGTTCTTTAACCTCCACTCAATCAACCTTGTGCAAGTGGCAGATAATGAGGAAATGTTGGTTGCAAAACAGTTTAGATGGACAGCCATTGGCCCTACATGGATGGTTAGACTTACACGAACTACGAACAAGAAGCTGAGAGAAGTACACAGATCTAGAAACTTTGCCACATCAAATAACACCAAGAGCATAAGAAGACTTTGATGGACTCCCTTAGCTAGAAGGAGTGGTACCTCGACTCACTTCCAGCTCCAAATCAATGTCATATATGTATCTGAATCAGATAATCTCAGCCTCTTGGATGCTTATAAATTTGCTTGCAGCTTTTATAGACTGGTGGAGAGCTGGACTGTACCAACAATGAGTTAGGCCTCCATTCTGACATTAGAAGTGAGCATTTATTCTTTTCAAAAACTGGACAAGAATGTAGATGATAAAACACATTTGCAAGATGTTATTGATATTATATTATATCCTTAGCAACTAGGGAGTTTGGATGAGAAATATGCATATTGAAAGACTGTACATTTTATTTTCCTTTATACCATATTTAAAGATATAAATACATGTAATTTAATCGAAATTATATTTTATCCTGCATAACGCTGTATCTCCATTATTCCTTTGTCCAAATTTCCAGTTTTCATGTCCATGCAACACTAGCTAGATGTGTGAGGTTTCTTTTGTTAGTGAAAGGAGGATGACTAGAAGAAGGGAAGGTCTTAGGCTAGAGACCAGAACACTCTCCATGTTATGGTTCCATGGTGGTTGGTGGCATGCTTAAGATTAGGATTTCTTAATGGAGGTGGTGGTTTAAGGGTCAGATAGGCTGCAGGGTTTTTCCAAAAGCTTCTTAAATGGCTCATAAAGTTGACCTGGAATAAAGAGATGAGTCTTTTCTTAATAGTGATGGGGGTTCAATTACAAGAAGGGAGACAGTTTGGTGATCCCTATCAAGTGGTCAGGATATTCCTAAGTTTTAAATGCACTGCTACCTCGAGGACACTTGGAATGGTGCCAAGCACTTCAGTGTTGGAAATAGCAACAATCACAAATCTAAGCATAGGCATATTTTATTTATATTTATATACACACACACACATGTACATACATACGTACATACATACATGTGTACAACAATATATGCATACATATCTACATGTACACATACATAGTTAAGCACATACATATACACACATATATACAAACATAAGTACATACATATACATAAGTATGTACATGTGTAAATTAATACATACAGATTATATAAGCCATTGTTTTGATACTGAGCCAAAAAGAGATTGAAAGGGGTAGGAAATAGAGGGGAGATAAGCTAAGAAACAAACAAGAGGTTAAACATGAATTTCCTAGTTGTTCAAGTTATTAGTTACAGTCATTTAAGGTCTATTACGATGTGCTAAAATACTTAAATTGACTATTAACTTGTGATAAATTATATTATAGTGACACTTTTTGCACAGAGTTCCATGTAAACATGGCAACTTTATTAGAAACGGACTAACACTGTGACTAAAATGGCGGGCACATGAAATTAAGAGTCTAAGGCATGACACTCCAAAATAAAAAATGATGAATGACATCACTTTTTATTGACAAAAACAGGACACTTGTAGTTTGTATCTGGCTGTGTTACGAAGTGTCCTGTCATCTCTACAGTGTCTGAAATTGTCAACTTCTTGAAAAATCTTAAAATAGAGTTACCAACTAATAGAGAAAAATCTATGCATACACTAGGGCATATTTCTTTGCCATCATCAAGACCCATAATTCTATTATTCTGCAAGGTCAATACTTTGGTATGTATATCTGCAAGCAATCAATGGCTTGCTTCCCACGGGGAAGAGGTAGTGACATACCAATTCCTACGGATTATCAACATGGAGGGCCTTAACCATGCCATGGTGTCTTTACTCTAACACTCATGAAAAAGATACGGCATCAAATTGTTTATGAAAAGAATAGAGGACAAGGCAATGACATTTAACCTATAGAAAAGCACAAATGAAACAGAAGATGTTACCATCGTGCTTTTCTTTCCACCAAGAAATGGAATATGGAGTTCCTTGATGAGGAAGTTGTTTTTTCTTTCATCTGGAATGTACAACAGGCAGAGCCTTGTTCCCTCTCTTAGTCACTTAATGGGACATCATGCCAAGAAATTGGTAAAGGTAACAAAACTTGCTTGAATTTGTCTGTCATCACTTCTTATTGCTTCAATAATGTTAACACCAATAATCATTTCTTGAGTGAAGAATCATAAACAGTCTAAAGGAATAGCTTCACTTCTTAGATAAATCATTCATTGCATATTTTACAAGATAAAAAATCTTAGAAGTAAAATGAAGGAAGAGTCAGAACGCGTAACGTTGTATAGTAATGCTGTCAAAAACTTTGTACAGTAATAGCCCACTCAAAAGAAATCTAGTGGAACTGTGGAAGCATTCTGGCTACTTCTGGAAGATGATGATAATTACCCTCAGTTATTCCATTTACTGTTGAATGTAAAAGCATGAATGCATGATGATTTTAAATCTTACAAGAGTTTAGTGAAACGATAGATTTGCATGATTATTCAATCGCATTATAAACCGGTTTACTCGAACTAACATCCTTCATATAATGATGTTAAGATAAAAGACAAGGTATTGAAGCACATCATCTAATTTAGCTAGTGATTAATGTCCAAACTGCAGTGTCTTTGTTTTGCAGTACTTGATGTATGATATACTGTTTAAAAATGTGCATGAACCACCTACAAAACCTTTCATCTTTATGATCATCAATCCTTTTCTTCACAACTAGATCTTAAAGGAAACATTGAGCAACAAAGAAGATTATAGAATAACTTAACAGTGTACTGAATTTATTAAAAAAATAATGAATTCAATGACAAAAGGAGAAAGGAAAATGTTCACAGATACGCAATTCCAGCACAAGCAACTACAATTGAATGATGATTGCCGAAGTTGCTCGTGCATCTAAATTTGACACACTCAGTAAAGGATAAAGCATTGCTCGTTTCTCATTTGATCTGATTCATTTATTTAGATAACCCAAAGTACGAAACCATGAGAAAGAAAGTGAACTATTTGGACCACTGAATACTGTGTTGGATGGGATCACTCCTTGACCAAGATACAAAGGTTTGATCCCAGTCGGAGTCAGCCCCCAAGCGTGGGGTCGGTATAGGGTGGAAAAGGTAGGGAGTAGCCCATCCCAGCCTAAAAAAAGGAAGTATTTGAACAAGCAAAAATTCGGGCAAGAAATAATTAATCTCTTAGCAACAACTGAAGTTTATTGCAGTCCTCTGCCAGCAAGATAATGTACTCTAGAAAAGCATAGATAAATGAACAAACTGATCAGGATTCTATTAATGCCAACGATCCTCCATAAAGTATGTCTGGTGAGGCCTAGCTTCACTTTCTTGAAGATCCAAAAATATCTCAGCTATGTCAATCGCTTGGATGAACCTGTTGTTTCCTTTATACATGTTTGCCAATGATATCACCACTATTATATCTTCCTCTGTGGGCAACCTAATCTACTTCTGCTGATGGAATTCACTCTACTTCTTGTAAATATGAAAGAAACTCTTTCATTCATGTTGCTATAACCACCAATCTACGAACAGAGTCTCCTCACTTGTGACCATACTACAAATGAAGAGTATATATCTCTTTATTGGACAGGTCTCGGCACTTAACATTCTTATATTTCAGGTCTGACTAATGATAGCTATTCTTAATCTTAAACTCAGTATAATTCTCCCACTAGAAGAAATTTTGCTTATGAGTCGCTGGCATGAATTCAGCTCTTTTAAGTGTCACATTAGAAAAGTTTAATACTCTTTAAACATACTCATCGATGTGCCAATTATTAAAATCATAGCAAAGACTCATGATGCATCCAAAATCTCCTCTGATGTTTTATGACACATCACATTGGAGCTTGTATATGGCTTTATGTTGTTTCAGAACAAGTTTTAAGGGGAGCGTTGCTACACTTATAGACATAAAATGTCATCTTTGCTAAGCAAGAGGTGATGCTTCTCATTGTTTATTTCTCTAAGAATCACCTTTTTTATTTGGCTGATCACTGTCCATTATTTTCCCATTAAATGATATAATTATGCTCTATACCATCTAAGTTCCAAGTCCATATCTACAGAAATATATCAGTAACAGGGGATGCAGCTGTTTGCAAAATTTGTATTGTTGATTCACAATATTTCACACAATAATTTTGACAATCAACAAAAGAACACTTCATGGAGAGCACCACTTGGATATGTCATCTTATGCATTCTTATGAAACATGGTCGCACCCAAACACATATATGCTGGCATCAATACATTCATCCATTACAGCAACCATGTGTCCTTCAATGTAGAGATGATCTCCGATGCATAACTTGTCGGTCTCACATAAGGACAGACGCAAAACATGTATCATATTACGGTCAAATTTGTACTAGACGAGATCAAACATGCAAATGACGTTTCTCCTACATAACTACTATCTATACAAAATCCATTATCCAAATATATATATATGTGAGCACAGAATAAATTAGAGTAAAGAAGCCAAAAGAAAGAGATGGGATGAATAAAATATGGGCACATAGTTTCAATACAAACCATGGGCCCTTCATGTCTGACTACCTCTATGTACTGATATATAAGGCCATATACACATGTTAGCCAGGTTATAAGGCCCAAAAAGGAAAATCATATCAAGGACAATTTGCATCTTCTTAAAGTCAGGAAAAATGTTCTATAATTAAGCGAATGCAGTCTACAACTAAATACCAACAGAAAAAAAGAAAAATAGAAGGTTGTGAAAGCTATGAAGTAAGTCAGAATCATAGACAACTTGCTGTTTACAACACTAGAAATGCTTGCACTGCTTGAAAAATTTGTTGCTTAGACCTATGATTCATTTCAAAATTGAACATGATTGAATTCAAAGGAGTGATGCCGTTACCATTTGTACATGCACTCTGTACACCAATTTTTTTTTTGGGGGGAGGGGGGTGGGGGCAGGGGGGGGCGTGGGGCAGCATAAAAAGTACTATTTCCTTTGACAAGTTTCAATTATTTTGATAGCAATGCTGGGTATGAATCAATATCTTCATAAATAAACACTTTCAAATGTGACTTTGCAAAGCAAGAAAAGACAATCAAAGAACAAGATATGCAGATCAACCTCAACAAGTCACAACAATATAATCATTTGGAAATGTGAGCCAGAATTGTCTCTAAATAAGCTTATGCATATAACAAAGAGTAAAATAACTACAAGTATTTGACATAGCAAATCATAATCACGTGAAACAGGAAATCAGAACAGCATATGGATGAGCTATCATGAAGAAGAAATTAAAAAATGCAATCAATTCTATAACATATGGAATACTTACAGTCATCCACCGGCACCTCATTGCAACATCCCTTACAGTCTTGTCAGGTAGTCTAGCAGCTATCTTGATATACTTCATGATATTAGGTTCATTTGCATATCTAAAAATTTCCATATGGAACATATCAATATGCGAAGAACATAGGAGGATGATACTCATAATAGATCATAAGATGGAAGTAATAGTAGCAATAGAAATAAAAATCAATAAAATGGACAGGCATCATTTGTTTAAAGGTGAGAATTAGTTACATTAACATTACTTGCATACAAAAAATCATGATAAATTCAGCTTTAATCAAATGAAATCCAGTGTCATGTCCGGAAACTCCAAGAGAAGAACCGCTGGTTCAAAGACTTGGCTTTTCTTTGTTCACATGAATAAAATAGCATATCAGAAGGCATAACTTTTGTGAAACTAGGCCCATACTGAACCAAGGACAAATGAGAGTCCGGCTGAGCAAATTGTCAAGAACAAACAGAAAGTGATAGATATCAAAAACCACAACAATCAAAAGTGGACTCCTGCCTGTGATCTTTTTATATTTTTTTCCCTTCATTCCAACAGCACCAAAACCTCAGTACTGTACAAGTTTCCTGGCAGAAACAAAAGGTCGCTACGGATTCATCATACCCAGAAAGCAAGAAATATGGAGAACCAACAAAATTTCAGAGAAGAACGAAAATTTAGAATGTGTATGGAGTGAAGAAGATCAAGCAAAACCAATAGACAACCTACCTTTCAAGACCTTCCCTCAACATGGCCAATTCTTCATATGACCAGTCGACAGCCAACCCTATGCCATGCTTGAGACCAGGCACCGGCTCCTGAAGGATATTGCTAGGAGAATTGCAAGGTGAAATCATCAAAGAAGCATTATTTATCATCATTGCAGGATTATTGGCCAGAATCATCCCAGCTGTGCTGCTAATCCCACTCATACTATTCATGCCGATCATCCCCGTTGTGCTGTTTACTGTCTCTGACTGAAAAGAAACCACTTGCTGATTGCAGAAAGATTGTGGGAAAACTCCCCCGTGCGGAAAATTCATGTTCGGATCTTCTGCCATCTTCTTACCAAGAAAGCTCTCAGAAGAACAATTTCATCACAGACTGTTCAAATTTTCCAATACAGTAGGCTCAAGATTTCTTCCAAGACCTCGACATCACAAATGCAACTACCACCCAAAAAAAAAAAAAAAATCCGCTTTTAAACATCCTCGGAACCTTGTTTCAAGAATCAAAAAAACACCTATAAAATATCAAAAAGCAAACCTGCTAAAGAATCTCCTAAGACCCCGCTTTCAACAAAACCACCAACGAAACCGCCAGAAACGATCGAGGATGAATGCCTCAACAGTCCAAAACACCCAACATCCAATCGTTTAGCCGTCACAACTCTGCCCGGTCATCCACGAACCAGCTTTCCTCTTTCCTTCCCTACGATAAGCAAAGAAAGATCACACCGAGTTAAAGAAGACCCCTCTCATGTCATCAAAATCAAAACTTCACTTCAAAAGACTCACCTAGAAAACAAGAAAGAAAGAAATAAACGATTAAACGGAGGTCTAAATACACCCAAAATCTCATTCAGAAAACAATCTTTTGCATTCAAACCTACTCAAAAAACCAGTATAAATCCAAAACCAAGAAAAAATAAAGTGGGAGAAAGAGAGCAACCTGTGCGAACGATCTCCTTCTTGTTGCGGGGTAGATAGAGAAATCGAGGCCCTAATAATAAGAAGAAGAGGCGGGGCGTCTTCTCTCCAACGAGAAGGCGAAAGAAAAGAGAAGCCACCCCACTCACCAGTTTATAGCCAACAAAAACCAATTATAAAAACAAAGAATTTATAAAGAAGTATAAGACAGAGGGAGAGAAAGAGTGATCAGTTGGAATTCAGGAAAACAGTGGAAGTCCGGATTCCGGCATTCGATGCCAATAATTGTTGGATCCTTCTCCTCCACTTTTTTCCTCTCCTCCTCTTTTATCTACCCACGAACTCACTTTTTTTTTTAAAACTAATCATTAATTCTTGTTTTTTTTTTTCCGTTTACATATTTCTCGTCTCATAACTTTACGTTTTTTTTCGAAAAAAAGAAGGGTTTCTCTTTTTTTCTTTTGGTTACCCTTTTGGTTGGGTCTCTCCCTCTCTCTCTCCTTTTTTTCCCTCCCTCCCTTCTGCAATCGTGGCTTTAGTGCCCATCCCCATTCCACTTCCCCAACTTCCCCTTTGCTTTTGTTAGGACTCTCAAGATTTACCCCCGTCTCTGGGTAATTTACCGGAACGCCATTTCGCGGCAAAACAATGGTTAAAACTTAAAATACATCTTTCATCTCTCTCCTCTCTCGATGTTTGGTTCTTATTATTAGAGTTTGGTGATGAGGGAGAACCCCGGGGGGTGGGCATGGGCGGCCAAAATGTGATGCTTTTGCTCTCCTCCGGTGCTTTCAGATGTGGGCTGATTCCCAAGCATAAATTAAATGAGGATTGGTCAAATATTCCACCATTTTTCCAAGACAAGGACGGTTCTCTCAGCAGGATCGGATCCCTTCCAATTTCGGGTGGTTAGGTTTTCCATCAACCAATGATGTAAAAAGACCAATGACAGTCTTAAGTTATGTCTTCTAGAGACATCGAGTAAATTCATGCAGTGTCTGAGAATATGTCAAAATCGAATTGAGCCATTTGCAGGCATATGAATTATTTATTAGCTAATGGACATGTATTGAAAATAATAAAATTAAGTATTTAATAAACTTGTATATTAATTTTTATAAATAAATAATTATAATAAATAATATAATTTGAGCTTAGTTCTGAAATCTCCATGGTAAGAAATTCTTATACTCACTTGTTAATTATCGAATCAAATATAAAGTTAAATATCTTCTATATAAGAACTATATGCAAGAACAGCTGAATAAGCAAGAAATTAAGAGCCTATTTGGATACGGAATTAAGCTATCCAAGGATAAGCTATGCATTTAAAAGAAAGTCTTAAGAATCAAATTGCAATCGAAGAAATTTGGTAAATCAAAGATGGCCAAGGAGCTCATTATCACAATTTTTTTAGGAGATCTAACTCCCCTTTTCAATCATATATATGAAGGTTGAATTTTTGGGATAATTGGCTCTATCGGACTTCTATGATACCTAATTCTCTCTAATAGTGACTTCCAATTAGATGTGGAGTTATTGCAAGGTTTATATATACGAGCTTCTAAACAATTCTATGAGCTTATTTGGATGTCTACATGAACTATCCCATGGAATGGTTTTTCACCCGACTAAATGTTGAGATAAAGTAGCAATGGTAGAGAAATACCAAGTAGAAGTATCGATGCATCGAGAGCTATTGGATCATAGAATCTTAAAAAATAGGATAACATATAGATTCCTTCTTTGCGGTGATTTGCAATATTCTAATATCTTTTTTTTAGACCATGGGAGATAAAATTTTATTCAGTGATATATCTTCGATTCAACCTGCTGATGTAACATTGACGACCAATTGGAGCTTGACATGAATCGACCATGCAGCCTTCATTTGACCAACTAGCCCTTATCATGTGGCTATTCCGAAAGCATACAGAGATATTCAAATCTCCCTCTATTCGACGATAGTTGGTGTTGCAGCTAGGGACTCATGGCTCGGCATATAAAGTATTATCCGTTCTAATCCATGGGCCTATAGTTTTGTCCTTCAAAAAGTACCTCATGTGGAATGATGATCCCTTCTATATGAATCAGAGTTCTTCTTGACTTATAATCAATATGAGAATAATGATGCTCTTCCTTCTATATCATAGCATAGCCCCTTAGTCAAGGAAGAGTTTGTATATAGACAGAAGGTGTCCTCTTTATTTTTATCACAATTAGTATATGGATGGAAGGAGCTCTATAGTTGTAAGGGTGGTCTCCTTCTTGGCACGTCACTATTAAACTAAGGGTTCATTGCTCGGCATGTGAGGTATTATCTGTTCTAATCCATGAATCTCATGATTTTTTTCCTCAAAAGGTATCTCGTGTGAGAAAATGTCCTTCTATATAAGTCAGAATCTTCTTTGACTCATAACCAATATAAAATTCATGATGCCTCCCTTCTACACCACAATAGTTGCTACAACAATAGAATGACCCTCTAGCCATAAGATCTGTATCTTATTGTACTGCTAATCACAATGAGTACTAATCCTCATATACATAAATCTTTCTAAGAGACCTTCCAACTAACTTGAAGTAAGTCCAAACAAGTCATAAGTCCAATTGAGCCTTTGAGTTTGATTTATGAGCTTAAAGGAGATCCCAAACAAAGTTTTCATAATTTTATATTAAGCATAGTCCCACTAGAAGTTATCTCTCTTGAACTCATAAACTCTCTTTCTCCTTTTTCTCTCACTATAGAATTTAAGCGTTATGAATTGGATAAGCCTATTCATTATTGTAAAATGAATTTCATTTTTCAAGTAAGAAAAGAAAAAATCATAGGTGCCCACATAAACTATCCTTCTCTATCCAATAAATTTTAAGACAAGGATAGTAATGGTAAGAAAAATTAAACCATAAGCTTCACATTTCAGGAGCTAGAATCTCAAAAGATTGGGATATTGGATTTCCATTTTGGGTTAATTTGCGGTATCTTAATTTGTGGGGATCATAGGGGCCAAAGTTCTCTTGTTTGACTTTTCTCATGCTAATTCTCTCTACAATTTCAATGCGTTCAAATAAATCCCAACAGTTTATCTTACTAGGAATTTGGTTTAGGTTTTCAAATTGGATAAGGAAGTTATTCTAGCACATGGATTTCATTTTGTGAGTAAGAAAAAAACCTATAGAGATCTACGTATGCCCACCACCTTCCATCTTTTCTCATGTGCTCTCTCTGTTTCTGCAATCCAATGGGCAATAGATTGCAGGGGAAAAAAAAAAAAAAAAATTAAAATATGAGTCGGCAACTCTTCAACCTGGTTGTACAACCATTCATACTACCATGGTTGTAGCAGATCCTAGCTGCATGATAAGACGTGACGTGATGCAATCGGTGAACGAAGTCGTACGCGTCGCGGTACGTGCTTATCTGCAAATAAAGTACGTGTCCACAACGCGATGGCGCCACGTCAGGAGGAAATGGTTTATTTTTGAAGTTTACGCGGAACATGGATTCTGGCAGCCTGCGCCAGCAACCCGCGCGTCCAACGGGAGTTGGAAGGGATGGCTCGGCAGTTGCCAATAATTGATGGACACATGGCAGGCAACCATTGGATAACTGGGGCGGCGAAAGGTAAGTACGGGGGAAAAGATACACGTGGGTAGTGCGTCCCCCAAAGCAAAGCACCAAATGCCCATCATAAAATTAATTATGTGCACCCCACCGTACTGTAATGTAAATCCCCCCAACAGAGTGGAAAAGGGCCCATTGGAGCTTTGGGTGGAACAAATGATGTGTCCTCTCTCCCCCTATTTGGACTTTCCAAGTAGGGGCCCAGGCTTTAGAAAAGGACCTCTCGTGGCCATTAGCTATTTGTTCTTTCCCTTCCCTGCCACAATGGCAATTGCTAGATAGATACCAAAGGGACCACCAACCCATGGTTTCTCCAAGGCCAAACATGAACAATCAATATCCTGCCAACAAGAGGAGGGGGAAAAAAAAAATCCACTATCAACACCACCACCATGGCAAACCATATGAGAATAGTAGCTGTCATGGCTTTGTGGGACTTGCTGGGGCTCTCCATCTCCTTTGGAAGTGGTTGGGCCATTGGTATCAATAGGTTCCAGAATGTGAGGGATCCCCTGTTACCATCACTAGTCCACTGTTAAAATCATCAAGTATGTAGTGATTCCGTACCGAGTACCAACCAAAGGCTCCTCTAAGTAGAGGTGATGGACTAGTTATTGCGGGTGAAGGAATAGGTTTTTTAATGCAATGTGCACAATTTAGTGAGGCTTATAGATTGGATACTCTTTGGATTAAAGGAAAGATGATTGTGCAAGTGTAACCATTCGATGGTAATCGGTGTTGAAGTTTTAATTGGTTCCTCTTGGTGAACTCACATGTATAATATGTCAGCTTGGAATTTCACATGATTGGAATCTGAATATGGCCGGTATCGATCATGTCGTGGAATCGGTTGTTTTATGCAGAGTTGGTGCTGCATAATGGAGGCATGAAGCTTCACCTCCTCATCATCTCTGCTATGATTGGTCTAGGAATGGGGTGAATGAATACTGACCATTATTCAATCAAGGCCTCAAATAATGTAGCCCACCAACGGACCACAACCTTATACATTGGTCCCCCCAACATCACCCTATCAACCTGAAAGCATGCATTTCTGGGCACGCCATCACTATTATATCAGAATCACAGAGGGGCGGTGGCTTCTGTCTTTTAACATGGGTGCAGTAGTTGTTTTCTTCTGGCTAGACTTCTCTTGTGCCTTGGAATTCTGTCATCGGAGTAACAATCCACGGCCAGCTTTGTTTTTATGTGACACTTCTTTACCACGTTCATACTGCATTCAAAAAGGTAGCATTTTTTAAATTGCAGCATGTCATGGACGTGGTGATGGAAGATTAATGGGAAGTCCATCAAAGAAAGCTCTTTTAGGTGGGGTTGGAGGGTATTCCCGTACTTCTGACCTTGGAAAAGGAAGGATAACCATGTCAAAGGGAGGACCCCCACCTGTAAGAGAAAAGATTGCATACATGCATCCACCATTGAGAAGTAACGGGTGACTTTGGATAAAGCAAGCTCATGACCACAGCTTTCATCACCCGCACCAAGATCTTGATCGATTCGATGGTTTGCATCAGCATGGACACATTATGCATATATGCATGCATGTACGTGCATGTATGTATAAAGTAAAAACTTTATGTCTCGGTTGGTATGAATCGATATATCTTGGCAGATTATTATTTATGATACAATATATTAGTGACAGTCTTTAGTCCGAGTTGCACAATAATAGATAATTATAAAATTCGATGATGCACATATTAGGTTTTATGAAAAACAGGATCATGCTTGTTGGCAAATCTCATTTTTTAGGTTTATGAGTGGCCGGTCTTATCAAAACAAGTTTTTTGAAAGGTGGCGAAACAAGGTTTGTCTATGAGTCAATATCTCAAATATGCCTTTTGTTATTAAATATGAAAAGCAATATCTATAGATGCAGTTGATGTAGATTTTACATTGGCTGATACAGTAACATATTGACTGCTATATATCAATCATGCAACACTTTTTCAATTTCCCTACCTGCCCACCTTTGTCTCCTTGTTTATGATCTAAGAAGAGGTGTCACTCCAATATGTCAAAATTTAAAATTCTATGGCTGGCGATGTCTACTGGGGGCTGCATGTGATCATGGGCCAGATGGGGGGTAAGACATGGAGGTGATGGGGAGTCTTGAAGGAGGATTTTTGGGGGCTACCTACTTATCAATGTATTTGGGCCCCTCGTAGTCTGGTCCCCTAGCAGTCTAGTACATAGATTCAAATATACAGTTTGCACTGATATACACTTTTTTAATAGATGACACATACAATGGTATATACATGCCTTCTCGGAGGGTGTTTATTACTGTCTTGCCTACCATTTACTTGGTAGGAGAATAGTGAAATGCCCATTGCCTTGTTTCTGGTGACTGACACATTATATGATTAAATACAATTATAGTATTTGTCGCCGTACATATATATTTGTTTGTCATGGACTAGGTAAGACATTTTGAACCATATTTACTTAGTGTTGGACATACATTATATACTACTTGATATACATAAGCTTTTGGCTAAATTAAGTACGATCCTCAATGCACATTTATTCTTTACCTCACATATGCATTCCTTTTCTTGATGCATAGACATGCTTTATCCAATCCTCCAATATATACTTAAACAGCATGGGATACGCATATAGTCAGATTGAAACGCAATTATCGTAGGGTAACATGCTAAACTAGCAGCTCGTTCGAAATCAAGATGCAGTTTCTCTGCCAAGACTAAGAATGATACCTTAATAAAGAGGAAATTTTGAAAATCTTTTTTTTTGCATCAGCAACAAAAGAATCAGCACCAAAAATAGATCCAGGAGATACAAGCTACCGGAAAAAAGATCTTAGACAAGAGGAAAGCAGCTGATGCTCCATATCTTTCAAGGCTCATAGGAGCCTAAGATCCAAGCACCATCTTCATTTTCAAGGCTTATAGGAGCCTAAGATCACAAGCACCATCTTCGTTGTTCGTTGGCTGACCTCCCCCATTCTGGATACCATCCTTACCAGTGTTGAGGGCACCATACCAAAAAAATACACTATCGTTTTATAGTGTAATTTAGTTTAGAAAAGATGAAATAGAAATTCAATTGCAAAATAAAACAATCTCAAATGTTATTTGCGACAAAATTCCATTGCAATCTCAAAGAGTCTCGCCTTATTGGCAACATCGATAACCAGAGTCCATCCAGAGTCCATGTTGATTAGGGATCTTAATGGGGCAAGAAAAAGAAGAAGAAGAAAAACCGTAGGACCGATCCCACGCCCCTCCCCACCACGTTTTAGTGCACGACGTACGGCTCAGTGCATCTCCCAAAGCAGCATCAACTACAATTGTGCATGTAACAGTGGCCACTTAGCGGCACCTGGGCCCACCATGTTTGCAGCATTCTGGACCCACATAGAACATGGCCGACTCAAAACCTATGCATGACACGTAAGCTAGACCAAGATATCTTCCTGATCGAACAGCTGCAGTAACAAGCTTTATCAAAGAGTCTGTCAAACCTCTCTCTTCTCATTCAGGGAGACATTAGTCTCAATGGTTGCTTTCCAATAGTCTTCTCTGCCTGTCATAATTCCACTTCTAAACAGAATTAATTGAAAGGGTCGTCAACGACCACGACTTATGAACTGCCCAGAACCGAGAGAGAGTTCATGGTAGAATTGATCGGACCTGTCACATTCAGGAATGGACTCGAGAAACCAAAGCCCAGGTGGTAACCCCCCAAATCGAACCAACATGCTCTTTCGGAAAGCAACTAATAATATCAAATTAAGCAATCACCTTGGAGCCATCAGTCATGCATCGGTTCGCAAGGCAAATCAACTTCTTAACCTGATGATGTCAGACACCATTATCCGCTCGATGGTCCATTGCTGTTCAAAGAATAACAAGTAAGGTTTGCATGATAGGCACCGTCCATTGACATTTGAAATAGACCGATGCCATGAAACCATTAGAGCTTTAATGTCCACTTCATCCTCCACTCCACTGCTAATGCTTACTCAAATCAGCAGCACCATCAAGCTGATCCAGATTACCAGATTACCCACATAAAACCAAAACATTGACTTGCAAGAAATCGATATACGCCATGCATGTAGCTTGAGAGAAGCATATAATGGTACATTCAAAGCCACGGAATTCGTGTTCGGTCAAAAATGCTTTGGCATGAACATTCACTACCAAGAAAACATTAAGCCTCCTAGCAAAGAAACAAAAACGAAAAGGGGGAATCATCTTAAATAATCAGTATCTGCTTTGTTTCTTTAAAAAAGCTCCTCTAAAAGTTCAAATCCCTAAATGCGCTTTTTCCTGTAGAAGATCGAACATTGGAATCTAATAGATGCATACAAATCTTCCAATGGTCAAAAGCATGTCCAAACCCATCCAACAGATTCCTTCAGAAGATTATGTCAGTGGCAAAAGCAAAGGAAAAAGATACCATACAATGCAGAAAAAGCAAAATTTCGTACAGCAAATATGCAACTTTCATTGCTTAATGTTTTGGAGCAACCACAAAGACAAGGATACCTGCAGCACATTTATCTAATGCGGGGCCTCCCTTAAAATTAAGGGATGTCCACCATAATCAACAACGAATCCTAGTAGTACAGTTAAGAAAGTATTCAGAATAACTTTCAACTAGCATCTGATGCCAACGAACTACTAAAGCAAGAAAATCAAAGAGGACACAAAATTAGAGTCTGAGACCTGAAACACCAACCTTAAATGTGATTCAGCACAGGACTGGATTGCTAACTACTACATGTCTAGATTATGCCAATTTTGTTTGCAACATCCAGAGCATCATAATCCGGGGTCAATCTCACATATGCCTTTTTCGTGCCATCAGGCCTGCAAAAGCATCAGAAAGACCAGACTCAGAAATCCATCAAGGCTTGATTGCAAATGCTACCTGGATAGCCTATTGGGTAGGATAAAGAAACTGCTGTATTGGGAAATACCAAATGGACACCAACCTGATCAAAGTATTGACTTTCTTTGCCTGAATGTCATACATCTTCTTCACAGCTGCTTTGATCTTTTTCTTGTCAGCTCGGATGTCAACTATGAATACAAGCGTGTTGTTATCTTCAATCTTCTTCATGGCAGATTCAGTGGTCAGGGGATATTTGAGAATTTGATAGTGGTCGAGCTTGTTTCTTGGTGGAGCACTGATCCTAGGATATTTTGGATTCCTCTCTTTCTTGAGGGTCTTGGGCCGGTGAAAAGTAACAGAAGTGCGGATCTTCTTGGTCTTCCTTTTCAGAGACGATGCTCCTGATTTCACAGCCTTGGCAACCTTCAGAGCCTGTGTTTTGCCATCAGGCTTCTTGGAGGTAGCTGCATGCAGACAATCATACAGAATTACATGAGAACACAAGAATTAAGAAGCCATGTTGCTTTTAAAAGGATGCAGTATACCAAGAAATCATCACACAGTGCCGAACCGGTAGAACTATATATTTGGGAGGACTTGTGCTTAGGCAGAGGTTTCCAAAACATTTTTTGTACATCACATCTAATAATTAGATCTTCATTTTGCAACCTAGATCAAAGAAATTTTAAGCATAAAGTTCTTTTTTCACACCATATGTGCATTGTAACTGCAGTTACTACACTCATATCCAACCCCAGCACATGTAATCCACATGCATGTGCTGGACAATCAACAGCATTGTTTTTCTGTGCCGGGCGAGAGAAAGGGGTGGGGAGGGTGTGCATTGTAGACGCTGAAGTCCAGCATGTGCAGGATTCACGGCCTTCTTTTGTGAGGCACAGGGGAGGTCATGAAGTCTAGCATGCATGCTAGAAAACAACTCAAGACCTCACCGAAAAGGGCTAGTGCGAAGGTGTTATATAGGTTCCATTGAGTGTGGAGGGGTCAATCATAGCCTCTGGAGTCCAACATGTGCAGGATTCCGGCCTTCTCTTGTGAGGCACAAGGGAGGCCATGAAGTCTAGCATGCATGCTAGAAAACAACTCAAGATCTTACCAAAAAAGACTAGACAGAAGGTGTTATATAGGTTCTATTTTCATATATAAATACGTAAGATCTACCTAATGATAGCCCATACGGGGCTACTAACACGAGTCCTCATATATTGCCCCCATTTAAGCTCATGCATACGGGACTCCATGGCTTTACCATTACATATAGAGCAGAGACATATTTATATAACTCATTTTATTGATATCTGTATGTTCCAGTTTTCTTGCCAAGTTTTCTCATTTTTGTCATTTTGCTATACCAACTAATATCAATAAGACTTTGTGACTGTGCCAAAGGCATCGAGTCATACCACTAAAGAAATTAAAATATGTCTAAACAATGAGATAGCTGCAAATTGCTAAATAATATGTTCTGAATTTGTCTTCTCACACATTGCATTTATTTAACCAATATGATAGTGATAAAGAACTTACATTTGATCTTTTGATTTAATGCAATATCAACAATCATATAGCTAAAATTCTGACATATATAGCATACCTTTAGCAGGTGGAGCCATCTGGCAATGTGAATATATAACTTCAGAATATCAACTGCATTCAGTCATTAAAACTGGTGTCAGAAACATGATGAACACTACTAGGATATAATAGAGTTACTATCCAGAAACCTATCAGAACAATAGCAAACAATTTAAACTGTGTAGCCGTGCACCCATACAATGATACAACCTTAGGTTAATGGCGACTGCAATAATTTACCTGATTTAGGAACTTAAAGATCCATTTTCTGAAGAAGAGTCTTCCAATGTCATTACAGAAGGTAAAAGTGGAAAAGAAAGAGAGAGATAAACCATAAACATAAGCCACAGCACAAACTCAGCCATTTTCAGATTACATTTAGTATTTCTATTTATTTTGATTAAGAACATTGTCATTTCAAAGGCTTATACATGAAGGGTTCCATTTGCCTCGCAAACAGCTTTACCAACATAAAATAATGTAAATTTGATGAAAAGAAATACAAGCATAAAACTCAAAACCTTCTGGTGGAGGACTTGACCCACAGCAGTTTTAATGCAACAAAATGATGCACTTCAACATTAGAGGAGCCATATCAAATATACAAAAGGCATCTTCAAGCATTGACCATGTGCAAACAGGCAACTAATCAATAACATTTTCATCCTCCAAGCAATGTGACTCTCTTTCCATTTTTCTTTTTTTTTTTTAATTGCACATGAACCAGACAAAACAAAAGCAAAAGAAGGTACAGAGAAAGATGATTCAGGAAACTTTCATAGGTTCATGGAAAACACTAGAAAACATAGAGTGATAAAACAAATTTTTTAATATTATATATTAAATTCATTTGTGGGGCTAAACCAACACATGAAACCACCACAAGAAATCTAAGACTGCTTTTACCCACAAAACAAGATAAAGGCTCAGGTAAACAAATACGATAATATCAAATCAATTAAAAAAAAAAAAGTGGATATGTGTGCTTACTGCAAAATCTATCGTGCACCTAGCAGGTATTTCCCACTGCAGTGACCCTTTCTGGCCCAGTATGTATGTTTATATGCAGTTCAAATCAAGGTTAAGCTGCTAGTATGTGCTGAGCACACACAGGCATGTAGCATACCAGGCTTGGGATCCGAGAGGACCAGCATGGACATAAATGATTATTGCTGTCTCGCCAAAGTAAATGCATAAACATGTATGCATCTATATTCCATAATTTAAATATTTTATACCTATTTATAAACAAGCATACGTGTTGGTTAAAAAGACTAATTTGAGGCTTGCCTTGAGAAAAGGCTGTTGAAGAAGTTGCTATGTTTAATAGTTCAATGTTCATGTGAAGTACATACCTTGAAATTACACAACATTGATTATTTTCACCGCAATAATAGTAGGGGAGAAACCAAAGTCCAAACCTAAGATTCATATTGCTGTTTTATGTTTTTGTTTTCAAAACCCAAGAAAAATGAACTAGACTATATGACATGTATGATGAAATCTTTCCTTTTTTAAAAAATTATTTGTTTAGTCTTTTGATCGTTTAGTACCAAAGATTTATTGGTTTCAAAAGTAGTGAAAACAAAAACTAGCAATAGCAGAAGTTTTGAGCAAATGCTACCTTCAACATCAATTTCCATTTCAATTACTTAGAGACATAAACACAAAAACAACAACGATGCCAAATAGAGCTCGCATGATACAAAAATAAATTTCCAAATTTGACTAAATTTTACTTTTCCTTAATGAAATTATATTCCTTTCATTTTTTTCATCTCCAAAATTTTCTAATCAGCTAAAATTAACCTCAAAGCATTGTGGTTCCATGATATCGTAAATTCAAAAACAAGAAAATAAACTAGTAAGGTATGTTTGATACATGAAATCCTTATAAGTTAACTTCTTACATTGGAACTTGCATAGAAGCAACATCTTGTTAAATTTCAGAAAATCACCAAACCACCTAACTAGGGTAACAATTAAAAAGTTAACTGAATTTTATGCATATTAATTCTAATTTAAATAGGATTTTTCAAAATGCAAACAAAATAAGCATTTTGTTCAAGCTAGATCAACTTACATCTTACATGGTACTTTTTATACTCTCCAATTTGTACTTGAAACCAAGGATTTAAATCTTGGTCCTACAGGCCACATATCAATCAATATATATAGGGTTTTTTGCATATAAACCCTCCTAAACATTCAAATTTGCATGAATATCCTTTCAAAATTGATATTTGCATATATACCCTCACAAATATTTGTTTTGCACATATATCCTTCTTTTTCTTATTTTTTGCATATATACCCATATCATCTAACGCCGTTAAAAATTTAAAGGTTTAAAATTTAAATGAGTGAAATACCCTTATGGGTAGATATGCAAAAAAAAAAAAAATTATAAGAATATATATATACATATATATATATATATATGTATATATATATATGTATATGTATATACATGTGTATATGTATGTATATGTATATATATGTGTATATGTATGTATATGTATATATACATACATATACATATACATATACATACATATACACATGTATATACATATACATATATATATATATATACATATATATATATACATATATATATATATATATATGTACATATATATATAGCAATTTGACGAGGGTATTCATGCAAATTTGAATGTTTAGAAGGATATATACGCAAAAAGATTTAATCTAATTTTTATCTATTTCATCTAGATGGATTTGGGCCCTCTTACTCCACAATATAGTAACATATTACATAATATAACAACATGATAATATTATATAATATTTTATATACTAGAATACTATATTATATTATATTTTTAGGCAAGATGGGATGACTATGTCCATCTTATAACAACATGATATACCTTATACATTTTACAAAAATATTTTTGATAAAAATTTTTAAAATAAAATATAATAAGATTATAAATTCTCATTATTACGTAATATCCAAACCCACAACTATATCCATTCTATACAAATATACAAGCTATCCATCTAATATCAGGTTTAAATATTTTTCTCATAAGCATATTATTATATATTAGAGAAAACATGGATGGTTATAACCTATCTATTTTCTAGATAAAAAAATTTTGATCTATCATTTGATAAAAAGATCTATTTATCTAAGTTAATAAATTAAGTATAATCGTTATTTTAATTGTGCATGTTAATTTTTCTCCATTAGAATAAGGAAAGAATTAACAAATCAAGAGAGATGTATTAGACGCAAAAGAATTCTAATTTGGATTTTTTGCATGTATATCCTTCCAAACATTCAAATTTGTATGAATATCCTCATAAAATTCCTATTTGCATATATACCCTTATAAATTTATCTTTTTGCACATCTACCCATAAGGGTATTTTAATTATTTTAATTTTAAACCGTTAATTTTTAATAGCATTAGATGATGTGGGTATATAAACAAAAAAAAGTATTTTATGAGTGTATACATGCAGATATCAATTTTAAAAGGGTATTCATACAAATTGGAATGTTTAGAAGGGCATACACATAAAAAATCCATACATATAATACAAGCTTGGTGACAATATTATGGTCTGTGGGCATCCATACACCCTATTTTGCTGAACCCGATCCTGCCAAATCAAGGCAAATCAAGACTAAATTGGTCCTGGAACCATTCAAAATGCCTTTTAAACCCCTTCTTTTATGGTGGTTTTACCATTTGAAGGTGATGCAGCTATGGCAGGCTAGTGTGGAGGTCAAACGATAAGGAATCACCTAATTGGAGCCAGATTAATATGTTTGAGGATATAAACATGCTTCTCACTAGGCAACGGCCTCCCCCCTTCCCAATTTTGTTTTTCAAAAATCCAAGGCTATATAATTGGAAAATTGAAGAAATTTAGTCTTTTTTTTAAAAAAAAAAAATCCAAGCATAAATGATGGAGATATTGAAGAAATTTACAAGCACATTATGCTATAAATGGATTTCATGGTGCACTAACTCTGGACTCATGCCCTAATTAAACTCAAGTGGTTTTTTTTTCTCTTTTTAGTCGAACACCAAAACCATTGCTAATTTCATTTTAAACCTAAGAGTAACCCTAGCAAATGGTGTTTATTGGGGTTTACTTACAGATGCCTTGATAATCTTTGGTATCATATATAACTCAATGATTCAAAAATCCTGGTTATGTTTCAATTGTTAGTGCACAAATACAGATTTTCGATGTATATTTAGTTGCAAGTTATGACATGTCATGAAATAAACAAGCAAAAAAAAAGGACACGTCAAATGGGTTAAAAAGCACACTTAAATCAACATCTTTACCCAAAGATGTCGGACTAAAATAATAAATCATAAAAGGCAAAATGATTTGGAGGCCAAAACAGGCTGTACCACATCCTTGTCGATATAACACAAAAAATAACACATGCTTTATGGGCTGGTCGTCCATTCCTTGATATTCGAATCCTTGCATAAAACCTTATTTATTCAAATTTTCATAAGAATAAACTAGATACTAAATATTTGATATTCTATAATGTATATCATAGCATTTTGCATTGTTCTAATCATTCCATTAAATTGCTATTAATAATAATTGTATTGCCCAAGAATTGCCAACTCAAAATCTGACCTTGCACCGGCTGGCTGGTGGTACGAGCCGCTACGCCTTCATACTGGGCCCGAACCGACACTAAAACAAGGGATGAACCGGAGAGAAAAAGAAAGAGAAAGAAAAAGAGGGGAAGGAGGGAGCAAGGCAAAGATGCCGACAGTGACCACCAAACGGCTGCAGAGGCCACCAGAGGACTGCCGACACCTCCCACGCTCCCCAATCCTCCACAAGAGAAAATGAGAGCAGAGAGATAGAGAGAGGGGAAGGAAGAGAAGATAAGGGAGGGCAAGTCGGTGTGGAGGCCGCTGCCACCGTCGAGCCCCTGTTTTGAACAGAGTGGTCATGGGCTGTTTTGGGCCGTTCGGCAACCATGGTGGCCATCTAACAGCCTCCCACCACCTTCCCCTCCCTCTTCTCTCTCTTTCCCTCCCTTCTCTATATCTCTCTTCTCGCATCTTGTAGAGGACAGTGGAGCCCTGATGTCCTCGTCAAGCCACCACCGGCCTTTCCCTTTCCGCCCCCTCCTCTCCCTCCCCTCCTCTCCTTCCTTTTCTCTCGCTCCCTTTTTTCTAGCATTCTAAATCGAATGACCGAACAGCACTGATTAGTTGCCGGTACAGTTTGGGACAGTTTGACGAACCTACTATTGTTAACTTTCTAGTTCATACTTAACAACCTGCATGTGTTAATTCTAGATACACCTTATCTTCGTAAATCGGAAGCCCAAGAAGATCAAACTTTTGCACACGTTAACTAACAACTAGACAATTAAATTACAATACAAATGTGGGGTTTTTTATTGATTAGTCCATAAAATCTGTCATATAGGCACATTAATTCTTGTCTTTTATGTATGTGTATTTTAGTCCTTGAAATCCTACTACCTATTGCTTATATCAACAGAGTAATATGTTTATATTCTCCTAAGAGTGTGAATATCATATCTTTTGGACATATTTGGCTCTTGCTCTTACACTTATCAACCCCTTAACTCATGCCCCTCCAACATGACACCCTAGCAGACCAGTCTTGAGAGATAAGGAAGCGGAATAGCGAAGATGACAATGTGAGCAAGAACATGCCGTGTCCCGAGCCTCCTTGTTGTTAAAACAAAAACTAATGGAAATACCAATTTGTATCAATGGAGAACTTTACAAGGATTTTATGCAAATATGAAAATTAGGCATCAAGATGCAAACATGAAAGATTTTCGGGACTAATCTAAAAAAAAAAGTTTTGAGAATTATTTTTTTCAAAGTTGTATTATTCTCTTATTTAGTATCCTTTTTTAAATTTGATAAAATTTCAAACTAAATCAAGTAAAATCATATGTATCCACTAAAACAAAATATTATGCTCTCAACAGTACCTAGTATATAATAAATTTATTTTTGTTCTAACTTTCTTTCTTAATATTTTTTTACTTTGTAACTTAACAATTTCATGCCAGGCATCTTAAAACCAAATTTATAATAGTTGAAACTACCACAATATTTAAATCTTAGTTTAGATGAAAATGGAAACATGATCTGATTTTTCAAACTCTATCGTGACTGCACTACATGTATCAATTCCCATAAGCCAATCTTTGTTCACATCACCAAAATCAAAGGAGATATCAAATATATTTACAAGATATGCCATGACTCTATTGACCTTAATTATGAAAGATAACAAACTGGGAAAAAAAAACAAAAGAAAAAACATCAAAATTTAACTCATTCATCACCATGATATCCAACATCCTAATGCGAATCTCAGTTAAGAAAAATACCTTTTTCTCCCAAAATAGAGAATAAAACTATCAAACTTGTATGCATCTATTTCACCAATCAAAAGGACTACAAGTAACTTTTTTGTTTATTTTATTGTGAATAATTCATCCATTTGGTCATGAAACCAATATATCATTGCTAATATCAATCAATTTCATGGTCCAACTCCAAAGAATCTAAATTACCAGTAATGCAATTTATGTTCTCAATCAAAATATAAATGATTGATAAAACCTAAAATCACAACATCGATCACATTCATTGCTATATCAGACAATAATTTGATGTAATTGAACATGTTCTGTTTCTTGTTTAGGAGACCAAAATAAAACCTTCTTAAATGAGGAAATGACAATAACCTTTCATTCATCCAAATTGCAATTTTTTCTTGATCATGCAAACACTAAAGCTTAAGTGAGATCTTAATTCCCATTTGATCACAAAGACCATTCAATTATTTGTGCACAACTATTGGATTATGCATGCCGTCTAAGCATGCTTTAAATGAATCATTTAAATAGCCCCTTCCATGAGCACATTGTAAAGAGAAGGCTCCATGTTTTTAAAATAGAACAAAGGAACTTGCTTCAGTTATCTTGTTATTGAAATGATCACAATAGTCCATGGGTTATGAAGATCAGCATTTGGACCAGCAGTTTGCCTAATTTTTATTCGTAAAGTTTTCCTCTTCGACAAATATATCACATTTGTCTCCATGGAATTAGTCTTCACTAGTGTTACCTAAGGAAGAAGAGAAGATCCCCATCAAACAATTTGATGACGTTCTCAATAAGTCATAGGGTGCTATTATCTGGATAACTCCAAAAATAATCATACTAGGCACAAGCTGAAATGGTAAAATTTAGTTTATGGAGTAGTCAAGGCATCAAAAGTCAAGAATCGATGAAGCTAACCATGAATGTTCATTGAAACTAAAATCCATCAGAAAGATTAGCAAGAGTATAGCTGCCTTACATGAACATATGTGAAAGCAAATCCCAAAAAACTCCACTATATGCTGCAAAACAAAGAACCCATTCACCCATGGAGGTAATCCAACTAGTTTTCCTAAACCAAACTATAAACCAAGGATTCAGGTCCCAACGAAATGTTCCGTGGGACACCGAGATGGGATACCATCCTATGTGTCGGGACAGGGCCGTTCCCTTAGCGTCCCAGCATCCCAATCGGGACGTCTTGGGATATCCTCTGTTCCAACTGTCGGGACGGGGCGGGATGGCGACGCGTCCGGTTCCATGAAAAAATTGAGACAACCTCATCCCACGAGATTTAAAACCTTGCTATAAACTACTAATTATATTTATATCACAAATACAAATATGTGCTTGTAAGTTTTCTTATAGCCAATGCTAGTTCGGCAAAGTCGATACTAGATGCAAATTGGTTATGAATCAGGTTACAACATCCAAAGTTACAATTTCATTACTAGACTATCACCTTTCAGTAAAATTCTCATGTACCTTAATTCTCCTTCATCTGCTCTATCCTAAGTCCAAAACATGGTACACATGGCTGTCACTTGGATAACAAATTCAGAGTAGACCCTACCATGGCCCACATTGGACTTATTCTGTATTCTGACTTTTGGATTATGTATGGGGCTAAATATAGACAAGCCAAGTATCTTAGCCCTGAGTCTAGGTCTAGTCAAGGGATACATGACCCAAAATATTCTTATATAACAAGTTCTCTCTTATGATTTGTTTTCTAAATGTTAGACAGAGTAAGCCTTGCAAATTCCCTCATCCTTGGATCCTTTGATTGTCATCCAATATCATTTTCTCCCACTTCGCACTAGGTTTCTCAAGCTGACCTGCTAGGGACCAACAACAAGACATGAACCTGCTATGCACATGAACATTATTATAAGTTGTCTTATGTTTTCTAAATGCTACATGGATTAGGCCCCCCTGACTCCCCTGATCCTTTGATCATCATTCAATATCGCTATTTTCTTCTCATTATTCACTAGTTTTTTTACTAAAAGTGGACCTGCTAGGGACTCATAACGAAACCTGCAGCTGGTAAGTACATAACCCTAAAACCTAGTGGTTCGTACAAATTCTCACCATCTAGACTTGGACCCAACTTGGTTGATGGATCATAGGATTTGTGTCACATCTACACCCTTTTTTTGGAGGGGGTAGGAGGGGGGTATCCACATGACATGTAAACCAGACTGATGCTACTCATGGTGATGTATTAAACATTAGCATTTTGTCATGAATTCATGCACATGAATATGAACCTTGGACAGCATATAAAAGCTAGATGACATTGCCTTCTCCTCTTTCCTTGCACAAAACATTTCCTACTCAAGCCACCTTAATCTTATTCATGGCTTTTTTAAAAAAGAAAGGTCTGGAACTTTTCTATTCATTTCCTCTTTCCTTATCCTTGCTTACTAGAGTTTAAGTGCAAGAAAGCACTAATATACATGCAAGTTCTGCTGTTCATACAGCCCAAGGAGAAATTACAATGTAAAGATCTCCCTTAATTACTAGATCCCAAAGACTCAATAAACCATGAACTATATGCAAGTAAATAATGGTGGGTAGCCCTACAAGTTATGTGAAAAAAAGGAAATATCTAATGCATGTAAGAACAATTTTTGAATTAACTACTAAGAACATAATGTGAAACAGCAAATAACTCTAATATATGTTAGCTTCCACTAGTGGTAAATCCAAAAGGAAATGCTCTCACACATCTTGCATCACAAATTAGTTGTTTAGTTCAATGGATAAAGCTAAAGGCTATGGCCTCGGACAACATATTAAAGAGGCTGATTTGCACATCTAAAACAGATCCTTCGAGAAATTAAGGTCCAAACAGCTTTCCTATTCAATGTTATAATTGGAAATTTAATGAATATATTTTTAAATACTGAATAGCCACATAACAGTTTTTCTTCTAAAATAAAAATTATTACCACAAATGGTTTCATGAACTTGTTCTTGAGCATCGCTTGGTGAAATATTCATTCATAAGATATTCTAGAGTAATATTATCTGCACTTCAATCCTCTCATGCAACATTATAAATTATCAAAATTTTTTACTGCCAATAAAATAAATCTTATAATGCAAACGTGGTTAGCTGTTAAACTAAGCATACATAAATCAAGCAGCTACTAATTGATATCAATAAACGTAATATACAAACTAATAGGAACTAAAATCTCCACAATAGAGGTTTTACTAAGATATTACACTGATAGTTTGACAACTATTACATTCCAACATAGTCAAACCACAAATGAATCACCACAAGCCAGCTACTCAGGCCTTTAAATGATTCATATTTAAAAAAAAAAAAAAAAGCCAGAAACCCATCAAACGAATTAAACCCTAGGAGTCCAAGAGAATCCGATCAAACATTAACAGCAGTAAAATTTGAATTCAGAAGCACTAGCAATTGCAAACTCGAAGGATTCCAAGGCGGCGAAGAGGTGCAAGGAGACTGACCGCTTCTGCAAAGCTTCTCCAAGAGCTTCCCGCTGTCTCTCCCCGAGCCTCCCAATAACCCTAGCCACCCGCGCGGACGAAAGGAATCGCACGGCCGTGAAGTTTATAGGATTCTCGAAGCAATCCTGTCCGTCTAATTCTTTTGATGGAGTGTTCCTGACCGATGGATCAACGGAGTTTCGGTATAATTTATAGGGTCGGTTGGGTGGGATCTTTGACCGAGCGAAAGGAATTCGTCCGGATGGTCCGGGCGGACCGGTGCAAGATTTGTGGAATTTATATATTTTCCAGATCACAGTGGACGGTGGAGGATCTGTTAGATTTCCACATCAATCTGTGATAGCAAGCTAATGCTGCCATGTCATCTAACAATTACATTTTTGTAAATCTACTACTATAATTTTGTTTTATTTTATATTTCAGTTCATTTGCTATACTTTTCAATCAATCCCTTTTCATTCTTATGTACTCCATTGTTTATTTGATTTTTTTTTTCATAAAATTTTTATTATAAATCTATATAATAATAGTAAAATAATATACGAATATTAAATGTGATATTCCATGTTGATACATAAAATTATAGGATAATCTTCTGCAATGTCACATATCAAATTCTATTTTTTTATTTTTTTAATTTTATTTTATTTTTAAATAAAAAATAAAAGCGCAAAGAGGATCATAAAAAAAAATCTATCTATATCTATATAATAATAATAATAATAATAATAATAATAATAATAATAATAATAATAATAATAATAATAATAATAGTAAAGCGATATACGGATTTTAAGAGTGGCATTCTATATTGACATATAAAATTATAAGATAATCTTCCACAATGTCATGTGTCAAATTTTATTTTTTTATATTTTTATATTAGTCTAAATTAATAACAATATAATGATTTTTAAAGAAATACTCACTTATGATAGAGTTAGCGAAAATATGGCAGGATTGCAATATATATTGGATAAGAATAATTAAGAGACCATAAAAGATTTATTGGCTCAAATATCACTTGATTTTCATTCTAAAATGATTTCCCATACATATATTCTATATAATAATATAAAGCAATATACAGGTATTGGGAGTGATATTTTATATTAACACGTAAGATTATAGAATAATCCCACACAACGTCACGTGTCAAATTTTATTTTTTATATTATCTAAATAAAAAATAAAAAATAAAAGTATAAATAGTATAATAAAAAAATTTATCTATTTATATCTATATAATAATAATAATAAAGCGATACACGAATATTAAGGATGGCATTCCATGTTGACACATAACATTATAGGATAATCTCCCACAGTACCAAGTGTCAAGTATTTTTTTTAATTTTTTAATATTTTTTATATTAGTTTAAATTAATAATAATATAATGGTTCTTAAAAAAATACTCGCTTACGATAGAGTTAGCGAAGTATGGTAGGATTGGTATATATATTGGATAAGAAAAATTAAGAGACCATATAAGAAGATTTATTGGCTTAAATATCACTTGATTTTCATTTCAAAATGATTTTCTATACATATATATAGGTATAGGAGACTTTTTAAATCATACATATTGTTGGTGTAAAAATTCGCTTGCGCCGGAGAAGCTGGAGTCGAGGGAGTCGCGATCGCCGTCGGGACCTGCAAAGAAAGTCTAAACCGGAGGTGGGGTTGCTCCGGCAAGACCCTCCGACGCTCAAGTCAGTTCTCTGCCTCAACAAGAATGGAGTGCTCGAACGGAGAATTTAGTAGAGTTTTTAGATAAAAATGAGAGCTTATGGAATAACGTATTTGGGATCTCCCTTTTTATAGGTGGAGGGCTCAACAGACTGATAGCGACGTTCATAACCGTCTCGTCGTGGGCCGCCCACCGTCAGGAGGAATTTGTTGCGAGGAGTAGTGGAGTAGACCCGTGGCCCTCACTGCAGCGCGCCACGTGGAGTCTGCCGCAGGGAGTGGAGCGGCGTCCGTTGTCGCGACTTGCCAGCGGATGGAGAAATCGTGCAGTATCCGTTACAGAAGGTGGAGCAGGATCGTGGCCATCATAGCGGTCTGTCAGGGAATGATGGAGCTACGCAGAATCCGTCGTAGGAAGTGGAGCAGGATCGTGGTGGTTGCTGTGTTGCGCCAGAAAGTGCGGATTCGTCGGCTGAAGTTCGGCAGCGGTCGGAGCTGGTGACGGAGCCTGGCTCCCGTAGGAGCCCGGGCGGAGTCCTCCTTATGATTGAAGTCGTGGGCGGAGCCCGGCTCCCGTAGGAGTCCAGGCGGAGTCCTTTCGGAGTTGAAGCCGTGGGCGGAACCCGGCTCCCGTAGGAGTCCGGGCGGAGTCCCCTGCAATTAAAGTCAGGTGCGAAGTCCGGTTCCCGTAGGAGTCCGGACGGAGCTTACCGACAGTTGAAGTTGGCGACGAAGCCCGGCTCCCGTAGGAGTCCGGGCGGAGTCCTCCGTGCGGTTGAAGTTGTGGGCGGAGCCCGGCTCCCGTAGGAGTCCGGGCGGAGTCCCCTGCAATTAAAGTTAGGTGCGAAGTTCGGCTCCCGTAGGAGTCCGGACGGAGCTTACCGGCAGTTGAAGTTGGCGACGGAGCCCGGCTCCCGTAGGAGTCCGAGCGGAGTCCTCCTTGCAGTTGAAGTTGTGGGCGGAGCCCAGCTCCCGTAGGAGTCCGGGCGGAGTCCTCTCGGAGTTGAAGCCGTGGGCGGAGCCCGGCTCCCGTAGGAGTCCGGGCGGAGTCCCCTGCAATTAAAGTCAGGTGCGAAGTCCGGCTCCCGTAGGAGTCCGGACGGAGCTTACCCGCAGTTGAAGTTGGCGACGGAGCCCGGCTCCCGTAGGAGTCCGGGCGGAGTCCTCCTTGCGGTTGAAGTTGTGGGTGGAGCCCGGCTCCCGTAGGAGTCCGGGCGGAGTCCTCTCGGAGTTGAAGCCGTGGGCGGAGCCCGGCTCCCGTAGGAGTCCGGGCGGAGTCCCCTGCAATTAAAGTCAGGTGCGAAGTCTGGCTCCCGTAGGAGTCCGGACGGAGCTTACCGGCAGTTGAAGTTGGCGACGGAGCCCGGCTCCCGTAGGAGTCCGGGCGGTGTCCTCCTTGCGGTTGAAGTTGTGGGCGGAGCCCGGCTCCCGTAGGAGTCCGGGCGGAGTCCTCTCGGAGTTGAAGCCGTGGGTGGAGCCCGGCTCCCGTAGGTGTCCGGGTGGAGTCCCCTGCAATTAAAGTCAGGTGCGAAGTCCGGCTCCCGTAGGAGGCGGACGGAGCTTACCGGCAGTTGAAGTTGGCGACGGAGCCCGGCTCCCGTAGGAGTCCGGGCGGAGTCCTCCTTGCGGTTGAAGTTGTGGGCGGAGCCCAGCTCCCGTAGGAGTCCGGGTGGAGTCCTCTCGGAGTTGAAGCCGTGGGCGGAGCCCGGCTCCCGTAGGAGTCCGGGCGGAGTCCCCTGCAATTAAAGTCAGGTGCGAAGTCCGGCTCCCGTAGGAGTCCGGACGGAGCTTACCGGCAGTTGAAGTTGGCGATGGAGCCCGACTCCCGTAGGAGTCTGGGCGGAGTCCTCCTTGCGGTTGAAGTTGTGGGCGGAGCCCGACTCCCGTAGGAGTCCGGGCGGAGTCCCCTGCAATTAAAGTCAGGTACGAAGTCCGGCTCCCGTAGGAGTCCGGACGGAGCTTACCGACAGTTGAAGTTGGCGACGGAGCCCGGCTCCCGTAGGAGTCCGGGCGGAGTCCTCCTTGCGGTTGAAGTTGTGGGCGGAGCCCGGCTCCCGTAGGAGTCCGGGCGGAGTCCTCTCGGAGTTGAAGCCGTGGGCGGAGCCCGGCTCCCATAGGAGTCTGGGCGGAGTCCCCTGCAATTAAAGTCAGGTGCGAAGTCCGACTCCCGTAGGAGTCCAGACGGAGCTTACCAGCAGTTGAAGTTGGCGACGGAGCCCGGCTCCCGTAGGAGTCCGGGCGGAGTCCTCTTTGCGGTTGAAGTTGTGGGCGGAGCCCGGCTCCCGTAGGAGTCCGGGCGGAGTCCCCTGCAATTAAAGTCAGGTGCGAAGTCCGCCTCCCGTAGGAGGCGGACGGAGCTTACCGGTAGTTGTGGGCGGAGCCCAGCTCCCGTAGGAGTCCGAGCGGAGTCCTCCTTGCGGTTGAAGTTATGGGCGAAGCCCGGCTCCCGTAGGAGTCCGGGCGGAGTCCTCTAGGAGTTGAAGCCGTGGGCGGAGCCCGGCTCCCGTAGGAGTCCGGGCGGAGTCCCCTGCAATTAAAGTCAGGTGCGAAGTCCGGCTCCCGTAGGAGTCCGGACGGAGCTTATCGGCAGTTGAAGTTGGCGACGGAGCCCGACTCCCGTAGGAGTCCGGGCGGAGTCCTCCTTGCGGTTGAAGTTGTTGGCGGAGCCCGGCTCCCGTAGGAGTCCGGACGGAGTCTGCAAGGGTTAATCCTGCTGAGAACTTCGGCTGTGGGTATTTTATACCCAACACCAGTCCCCCTACTTCCGAGTTCGAATTTCGAATGAAGGAAGTACAGAGAGATTGGCATAGCCGAAGTTGTCCCCTCGAATCCTGCACACGACCGTCCTCGGATATTTTAGCATTAAATGTGCGCGTGCTGGAGTCTTTTCGAATCGGGGCGATACGAAGGACCCTTCGAAATTCCTGCTGGTACACTGGCCCGGTACGGCGCCATAATGGTTCTGCTGACTCGTCAGCCGCTTTTAGCCGCCCGTCGGGGGGAGTGGGACACGTGTCGGGTGCGGGCTGGCCTGGGGGGATTCGCGATCATTATGGCACCGGATCACAGGGTCTATTTAAACCCGTCCTTCCACCTTTAGGGGCCCTATTCCGTTCCAGAGTTCTATCAGTGTCTGCCTTCCCTTCGAGAGCCCTGTTTCAGTTGGTATCTTCTCGGGCCGTAGGCGCCCTTCCAATCATCCCTGTCTTCGTCCCCCTGCATCCCTCAGAGCGATCTAGGTTAGTTCCAGCACCTTCATCTTTCTTCCCGCCACTTAGGGACCTCTTCTTTGCCATTATTTTTTTTGTATTCCTCCAAGTTAGTTTTCTGTGACCTCTCGCCCCTCATCCTGTCCGTCTTCTTCGGGATCTTTAGAGCCCTCATTCGAAGTTGTTCGAAATGTCGTCCGGCTCTTCTGCTCCCTGCAGTTCCGGAGTTCTTCCGCCTCAAACCCCCAGGTCCCTTGCTCTGTAGACGAACCTGCGTCTGGGGCTGGGCTCCGCCCGATTTTTACGTCGGGCGCCATTCCATGTTCCCTGACTCCGGAGGAACTCCTTCTGATAAGGGTTCAGTATGGAGTTCCTCCGGAGTACGATCTGGAGCTGCCTGACCCCTCTGACCGGGCTAGCACTCCCCCGCCCGATCATTTTTGCCTGTATCAGGAGGCGTTCCGTGCCGGACTCCGGCTTCCGCTTCCATCCTTTGTTGTCGCCCTCTTCCGCTTCTTAGACATCTCCTTGGCTTCTGTGGCCCCGAATTCTTTTAGGTTTTTGATAGAATTTCTCTCCCTTTGCCACGTAGTCGAGGTCCAACCGTCCCTCTCCCTGTTTAGGCACTTCTATACTTTCAAGCGCCATCCTTCGGCGAAGGACTGATGGTACTTCTCCCTCCAGTTCGGCAAGAAGGGGTTGCTGAAAGGTGCCCCTTCTTCAATCCACAATTGGAAGGGGAAATACCTCTTCGTCCACTGCCCGACCCTGAGGTTGGGCCTGTCCCCTTGGGGCTCTCTGAGAGATTCTGTCCGCCGGGCCCCCAGCCTGGGGGAGGATGACCTCCAGGCTGCCCGGAAGCTCCTTGCCTATTCCGCTCCTTCCCTTTCCAATCTTTTGAGGGAGCAATTTCTGTTCAACATTGGCCTGAGCCCCCAGGATCCTGCGAGTTTTTCATCTTTTCCTTTATCTTCTTTTTTCCTGCCTTTCTTCTTTTTCTTTCTCTTTTTTACCTCCTCTTCCTTCTCTCTCTTTTTCTCCTCTCTTCCTTCTTTTCTTCTCTTTCTCTCTTTTTTTTTTTTTCGATTTCTGACTCCTGATTGATTGGTTTGCCTCTTTTTCTTCTCTTTTATTTTTTTTTTTGAGGAATGGACGTCGAAGCAGCGCGGATGCTTGCCAGGGGCCTCAGGGCCCACAAAAGAAAGGGTGTCGCGACCTCCGGATCGATGAAGAGGGCCAGGGCGGAGGAGTCGAGCTTGGCCGCACCCGCCCAGGCGGCTCCAGCGATCGACATTTCCTCGGATGCCGAGGCAACGGCTCTCCGGACCTCCTCGAGGAGTCCGCCGATTGGGGCCCCTGTTTCGGGGGTCCGCTCCGCGGAGGCGCCCGTAGCCGAGAGGGGGAAGAGAAGGAAGTCGGTGGCCCGCAGGGTGAGTAGCCGTCGAACTGCTACTGACGAGTCCCTCTGCTCCGAAGAGGGGCTGGAGAATCCCTTCAATGACAGGGACTTGATCGGCGGTTGATCGACGGCTGCATTCTGCCCGACGTCATCGAAAGGATCGACCGCACCGATCTTGAGCAGCGGGCCTGGGACTCTTTGGGGTCTCTCCTTGAGGTAAGCAAATCTTCATTTACCTGGCTATTCGGCTCTTGTTCTGATCCCCTAGCCGCCCTTGCAGATTGGGCACCAGCTCCTCGCCAATATCGAGGCGTTGAACCGTGCGAGGAGGGACATCGTCCAGGTGGAGGAGCGCTGTCGGGCCGAGGTTGCTCGCCTCCAAGAAAAGACGTCGAAGTAGTCGCCCTCCATGAGGCCTTGGGAAGAGAGAAACAAGCCCGGGAGGAGGAGAGGCAGACCTTAGAGGAGTCGACGAGAAAGGCGGAGGCCGAGGCCGCCAACTTGGCTGAGCAGATTTCGGTCCTGGTCTCAGAGGCCAGAGTCCTTGCGGTAGAGAAATTCAAGACCTCCGCGGAGATGAGGGACCTGAACGTCCAATTCGCCAGGAGGCGTTCATCAAGGGGTTCGAGCTCTGCCAAAAGAAGGTGGCAGAAAATTTTTGGAGCTCGACCTCAGCTTCCTAGGCGAGGAGTCCGAAGACGAGGCCGGTCCCTCGCCAGCCACCACTGCTATCGCAACCCCCTTGCCGAGGACGCCGAGTTCTCCAACCCCCGCCCCTGAGGTCTGAGACCTCCGACCTTGTATTTTTATTTCATCACAATTTTTCTTTTCCTTCTTTTTTTTTTGTCTTCAAGAATTATCTAATCAATAAAGTTGAATTTCTTGTCGCGGATGGCTTCTCCTCCCTCCCTTTCTTCTCTCTGCTTTTCTTCCTGCGATGAGTCGTGCTTTGACGCTTTTGCCTTCCGATGGCAGTGTCCTGCAGAAGCACTTCCCCTGCCCCTGGAGATCCCGCTGAAGTCGACGATCCAGCGGCTGAAGAAGGAAGTCCTTCACTTGACAAAGAAGTCAAAGAAGATGGAAGGCGAGCTTCGCAGATTGAGAGAAGGTCATTCTGAAGCCACCGCGGAGGCCACCCACTTTCAAAATCTCCACGTGAAGGGGATCATGGAGTATAGTCGGAGGAAGGCGGATTTCATGAAGGAGCTAGCGGAATGCAAGAAGAGCGCCAGCGACCGAATTTGGGCTCAGGCCGCCAAGATTAGTGCCCTCAAGGTGGAACTGTCGGCCGCGATGGGAAGATCGGCCAGCTGGGAGGAAGTTCGTCCCGGCTCTTGGCTCGAGCCGACGGCGATCAACAGTGGTCGAAGAAGGTCTCCGACCTTCTGCGGCAGCTTCAGGACACCAAGGTGAGCCACGACGTGCATCGGGCCAGCTGGCACAGGCAGATGGAGGAATATAAAGGGAGACTTAGGGCGGCGACCGACGAAGTCGCCCATCTCCAGAGGCAGCTGGCTAACAGGGCTCAGCTTACTTCCGTCCGGGATTCTGATGAGCTCCAGTCTCTAAGAGGAACCGTCGAAGGGATTTCTGTCACCCTCGGGGAAAAGACAGTCGAGCTGCAACAACTGAAGATCCAACTGGCATACGAGCAGCGGGCCGTCGCGGACGTGGAGGCGGAATCCGAGGTCTTGAGGAAGAGGCGTCGAGAGGCGGAGGCCGAGAGCCAGCGACTTCGTCGGGCGCTCCAGGATGCGCTGCAGAGAAGGGGGGAGCTAGAAGAAAAAATTGAGAATCTAAGGCAGTCCTGGATGAGGGGTGGAGCAGATAACTTTAGGTCGGAGGGAGCAGAGCCTCCTTAGAGCTCTTTTCGTTCTTCTGTCTTTTCATGTATATACTTTTCTTTTTGTTCTTTTGTCCCGCTTTTGTCGTTTTACTTTTCTTTCCTTGGCCTTCCGGGCTTTGTAGTGTGTATTTCGAAAATGGAATGAAAGGGTGTTTTGTGTTACCTCGTCCGCGCGTTGTATTAAATTATCGTCCGCCGAACTTTTCTTGTCGTTCGACTTGTCTAATGTTGACGTCGTTGGGAGGCGCCCAGTCGTCGATGCGTTAGCTGGCCTTCCTCGTCGTACATGGCCGCAAGCTCGAGCTTGGCGGTCCGAACTCCGTATTACTTTGGGGACGTCGCTGTCTTCTTGACCTGTGTCGGGAGTCTTCTTAGAGACCGGGGGTGTTTGGTAGGAACCCCCCGTCTTTGTTGGGACGAGGTTCTTTAGGTCTTTGGTGTGGTTCGTCCTTCATCTGTTTCTATCGTAGTTCGTCACCCTTCCTTTTTAATTTTTCTCCTCTTCTCAGAGTGAGGGCCCTCCCCTCGCTTTTTGCAGGGTTGCATAGGAGCGTGGAGGTGCCGCTGAGGGGCTTTTTCCCTTCATCCGATCTTGTTGGGCGGCCGGGTTTCGTCATCACCAGGACGAGGTTCTCCTCCCATTCCCGACATGGCCGTGGGGGCGCGTTAGGGCGCTGTAAGGCCTCTCCCCCCATCTGGTCTAAAAGAACCGGGCCTTTGACTTTGCTTATGTCAGGATGAGGTCCTCCTCCTGTTCCTGATATGGCTGTGGGGGCACATTAGGGCGCTGTAAGGCCTCTCCCCCATCCGGTCTAAAAGAACCGGGCTTTTGACTTTGCTCATGTCAGGACGAGGTCCTCCTCCTGTTCCTGATATGGCTGTGGGGGCACATTAGGGCGCTGTAAGGTCTCTCCCCCCATCCGGTCTAAAAGAACCGGGCCTTTGACTTTGCTCATGTCAGGACGAGGTCCTCCTCCTGTTCCTGACATGGTTGTGGGGGCACATTAGGATGCTGTAAGGCCTCTCTCCCCATCCGGTCTAAAAGAATCGGGCCTTTGACTTTGCTCATGTCAGGATGAGGTCCTCCTCCTGTTCCTGACATGGCTGTGGGGGCACATTAGGGCGCTGTAAGGCCTCTCCCCCCATCCGATCTAAAAGAACCGGGTCTTTGACTTTGCTCACGACAGGATGAGGTCTTCCTCCTGTTCCTGACATGGCCGTGGGGGCACATTAGGGTGCTGTAAGACCTCTCCCCCCGTTCCTAACATAACTTTATTTTAGGCGTTTGAAGGGGTTATATCCAGTCGTGACAAATCCATGCCAAATGGGAAGAGCACGTCAAGTAGAAAGGAATTTAGATTCAAGGTGAAATCGTAAGTGATACATTTACAGGTTTTTCGAGTTCCACGGTTGCGGGAGGTCTGCTCCTCCTTGAGGCCCTCCGGTGATGGAGTCGATGGTCCCGATGGGAGGCCGGTCTTCGGGTTGCTCCTCCCTTCTTGGTGGTTCAGGTTGTGGAAGGGCCCTTGGCCGATCTCCTCTACCCTCAGGCCTGCGTCGGATGAACCTGTCGAGTCGACCTCACCGGATGAGCTCCTCGATCTCGTCCCGGAGCTGGATGCATTCCTCCGTGTCGTGGCCGTGGTCGCGATGGTAGAGACAGAACTTGTTGGGGTTGCGCTTCTCGGGGTGCGTGCGCATCCTCTCCGGCCTAGGGAGCTGCTCCCTGACCTCCATCAGTACCTGGGCTTTCGAGACGTTGAGGGGGGCGTAGCTGCGGAATCTTCCCGATGGGGAACCCCGCCGAACCCCGTTATCCGGACTTCTCTGCCTGCGCACCCGGGGTGGAGTATGGGCATGCTTGTACCCAGGAGGGGATCGAGAATGCGGTCGGGCTTCTCTTGGCCTTTTTTCGATTGCGGGCTTACTTGAGTCTCCCGCCTGCCGCTCCCTCGCTGTCTCTTCATCCTTCATTTTGAAGGCTTCTTCCGCTCGGGCGTATCCTTCATTTGAGCCAACAAATCAGTAAAATCCCTGGGGTACTTCTTCTCCAGGGAGAACAAAAGGTCATTCTTCTGTAGGCCACCCTTCAGAGCGACCATTGCGACTGATTGGTCCAAGTTCCGGACCTCCAGCGCCGCGACGTTGAAACGGTTGATGTAGGTCCGAATGGACTCCCCTTCCCTCTGCTTGATATTGATGAGGGACTCCGAACCCTTCCGGGGGCGCCGGCTGCTGACAAAATGGGCCACAAATTGGTGGCTCATTTGATCGAAGGAAAAGATGGTACCCGGTTTCAAAGTCGAGTACCAGTTCCTCGCCGCTCCCTTCAAGGTGGATGGGAAGGCCAACATAGAATGGCGTCGGGAGCGCCGTGAAGCAGCATCATTGTCCGGAAGGCCTCCAGATGATCAACCGGATCCGAAGTCCCGTCGTAGCTTTCGAACTAGGGATGGCAAAATTAACCCGACCCGATGGGTATACACCCTACCCGAACCCGGTCAAACCCGAAAAATAGGGTTTGACTGGGTTTGGGTTCGGGTTTGAGTAAAACCCGAAAACTATAGTACGGGTATGGGTAGGATATGGTAGTGCTATTTTCTACCCGAACCCGATCCGAATCTATGGATATGGGTAATATCCGAACCCATATCCGAATATATATATATATATGTATATATGTATATGTTATGTTTATGTATATATGTATATAAGTTCGGATATGTATATATGTATATGTTTATGTATATATGTATATGTTTATGTATATATATATATGTATATACATAAACATATACATATATACATAAACATATACATATATACATATCCGAATATATATATATATATATATATATATATATATATATATATATATATATATATATATACATATATACACACACATATACACACACACATATATATGATCTCTCTCTCTTTCTCTCTCTCTCTATATATATATAATTATATATATGTATGTATGTATATGTATGCATGCATATATGTATGCATGTATGTATATGTGTGTTAGAAGTGTGTATGTGCATATGTATGTATGTATATATATATAATTGGTAATTTATTTTTGATTGATAATATGTATAAAATTATTTTACTTTTTTTTTTTGTATAGAATGGATGGGTATGGGTTGGGTATGGGGCGGGTATGGATTGGGTATGGGGAAATGGGTTACCCACGGGTATCCCCGAACCCGTTGGGTATGGGGATGGGTATCTCTTTTCTTACCCGATTGGGTATCGGGTAGGGTTTGGGTATAGGGTATTAAGTTCGGGTTTGGGGATGGGTAGTATACTACCCGACCCAAACCCTACCATTGCCATCCCTATTTCGAACTGGGGGAGCTTGAAGTTTGGCGGGATCGGTTCCTGCATGATCATTTGAGAGAAGGGAGGGTCAGTACAAATATCTTCACCATAAGCGGGGGAGCATGGTGGAGTTCTTCGATCCGCCGGTTCATCTCCTGGAGCCTCCGGTCCAGAAAATCCTCCCGACTTCGAGTCTCGAGGGTCCTCTGGCAGAATGGGGGCAGGGATCTTCCAGGGGTGGAGTCGTGGTCCGATTGAGGGCTCTCCACCCTCGGGTTCATTTTCCCAGGAAGGACAGGACGGCTGGCCCAGGTGGCCCGCCCTGCCGTCGGATTCTGGTATTCCGGGGACACCCTTTCCAGGCGTACTGATGCCTGCGGCTGCTGCTGCTGCATAGCCTGCACAGCTTCTGTGAGGCCTCTGACCTGCTGCACCAGCAGGTCAAACTGCTCTGCACCGACCGCCGCCGCCGGAGGAGGAGGAGGAGGTTGAGAAACAGGAGGGAAGGCTGGAGCCTGAGATCTGGCCGCGGAGGCTGTGGACCGTCGCGTGGACGCCTTGCGGAGAGGCATCAAGTAAGGATTCCGTGGGGGAAACAAGGAGTGGGTGCCGGAGGAGACGATCGGAGGTGGCTCCATTGAGCGCTCCTTTAAGAACAAGGGTACTGCGAAGGTTCAACCCCTCCTTCTAGCGTCAATCCTGTTGGTGCAAAAATCTGCTTGCGTCGGAGAAGCTGGAGTCGAGGGAGTCGCGATCGCCATCGGGACTTGCAAAGGAAGTCTAAACCGGAGGTGGGGTTGCTCCGGCAAGACCCTCCGACACTTAAGTCAGTTCTCTGCCTCAACAAGAATGGAGTGCTCGAACGGAGAATTTAGCAGAGTTTTTAAATAAAAACGAGAGCTTATGGAATAACGTATCTGGCCCGGGCTCCGCCCACGGCTTCAACTCCGAGAGGACTCCGCCTGGACTCCTACGGGAGCCAGGCTCCGCCCACAACTTCAACCGCAAAGAGGACTCCGCCCGGACTCCTACGGGAGCCGGGCTCCGTCGCCAACTTCAACTGCCGGTAAGCTCCGTCCGGAGTCCTACGGAAGCCGGACTTCGCACCTGACTTTAATTGCAGGGGACTCCGCCCGGACTCCTACGGGAGCCGGGCTCCGTCGCCAACTTCAACTGTCGGTAAGCTCCGTCCGGACTCCTACGGGAGCCGGACTTCGCACCTGACTTTAATTGCAGGGGACTCCGCCCGGACTCCTATGGGAGCTGGGCTCCGCCCACGGCTTCAACTTCGAGAGGACTCCGCCCGGACTCCTACGGGAGTTGGGCTCCGCCCACGACTTCAATCACAAGGAGGACTTCGCCCGGGCTCCTACGGGAGCCAGGCTCCGTCACCAGCTCCGACCACTGCCGAACTTCAGCCGACGAATCCGCACTTTCTGGCGCAACACAGCAACCACCATGATCCTGCTCCACTTCCTGTGATAAATTCCACGCAGCTCCATCATTCTCTGACAGACCGCTATGACGGCCACGATCCTGCTCCACCTTCTGTAACGGATACTGCGCGATTCCTCCATCCGCTGGCAAGTCGTGACAACGGACACCGCTCCACTCCCTGCAGCAGACTCCACGTGGCGCGCTGCAGTGAGGGCCACGGGTCTACTCCACTACTCCTCGCAACAAATTCCTCCTGACGGTGGGCGGCCCACGACGAGACGGTTATGAACATCGCTATCAATCTGTTGAGCCCTCCGCCTATAAAAAGGGGGATCCCAGATACGTTATTCCATAAGCTCTCATTTTTATCTAAAAATTCTGCTAAATTCTCCGTTCGAGCACTCCATTCTTGTTGAGGCAGAGAACTGACTTGAGCGTCGGAGGGTCTTGCCGGAGCAACCCCACCTCCGGTTTAGACTTCCTTTGCAGGTCCCGACGGCGACCGCGACTCTCTCGACTCTAGTTTCTCCGGCGCAAGCGAATTTTTGCACCAACACATATCATCACACTTGAACATATAACTCTTCAAACTTGGATGGATAGTTTCAATCCAAAAATTACTTCTCCTATTCTTAATTTTTTGAGAAGACTCACAACATTAATTCTTCTAAATCTCAATTCTCTAAGAAAGCCTCACAATATTAATTCTCTTAGTTTCATTTCTTTTAGGAAGACTTGTTGTCTCCAACGATCGCTTCACTACCTCAAAATCCATGGGTAGGAGCCATGTAATAATGGAAAGGCTTATTTGATCAAGGCCTGCAATGTGGTTCTAATATATATTTTATTCAGGCAAAGATACGCATTCAATGTATGCCAAATTAGTAAAGATAATAATTAAAATGATAAAATAAAAATAGATATTCATTGATTTATTTGTTTTGGATATCTCTTAAAATTGGGTGTTTAAATATCGTAAATGCTCGAGTTATTTTACAAATGAGAATAATAAAATGATCAACAGGTATTAGGGGCGAAATATCATGTTGATACGTCGGATTATGGAGTAGTCTCCTAATACGCTATGTGTCCATTTTGGAAGTCTCCACATTATTTATTTATTTTTTTTGGCCTTCTGAGTTGCCTCAATGTTTTTTTTGGTAAGTGATGCAGGTGCCGTTGCCTGGGATAAGGGCGTTGATGACATCCTACTCCTTTTAGGGATCAGAGATGGCAATCCTGGTATACTCAGAGGCGGTGACAAGATCAGATCTAGGAAATAAGAAGTCGTGGCAAAGGGAGGGACGATTGGGGGTGGCACCATTTTGACCATCGAAGGGGTTGAAAATGAAAACGACATCAGCATAAGAGGAGGAGGAGGCTGCAGAGAGGGAGATAGGAGGGGAGAGAGGAGGGGATCGCCACCGTCGACGATAGTGGGGAGAGAGGAGGACAATGCATTGTGATAGTCGGAGAGGGCGAGGCTCTCCATCTCCTCCTGAGCCAATGGTCCTAACTCGGGATAGATCTTAAGATCCATCATCTTATTCTAAATGATATTAAATAATAATTTATTTGGAAAAAATTAGAGTTTTAAAGAGGGAGGGAGGAGAAAGGCACTAGAGATCTAGTCCTCTGTTTGGTATAAAGGATTAATTGAAAGAAGGATAGAAAGAGGAGAAAGAATAGATGGAGGAGGATGGACGGTTGGAGGAAAGGGTGGATTTTTTATCAGTCCATTTTGTTAGAAACATATAAAGTTTACTACTTCAAAAGTTATTATGGATCAAAACTAGTTTAATTCTTTTCTTAATTTATTTTTTTAATAGGCTCACTAACTTGCTATTTCTTAACTTTTTTCTTCTTTTTTTTTTTAAGAGTTTCAATTTTTTTCTATTACTTCTAAGCTTTATACTGCGAATTTATATGTTAGAACTGTCAAGATAAAATACAGGGAAGTAGAGCTTTTTTTTTTTTATGTCAAATAATTTGTATCTTATTTCTGATGCTTAGAGAATATATTCTATAAATCTATCTCGTAGCATTTTTAATTTTTAGATTTATTAATATTCATAGCATATAAAAATATCATTATTATTAGCATCAACGAAACCCCCTTAATGTGGGGGTTGAGTGCTAGTTTATTTCATTATTCATATTTATGTTACATAAATTTTATTTCCAACATATCCTTAATCCTATAAATATATTAATTTAACAAATTAAAATTTGATGCAGTAAAATTTGACTTACTTAAAAATAAAAAAAAAAGTATTGTACTTAATTTATTATGTTACTTTAATTGTCATAATTCTTGTCAAGTGTACATTATAAGGGGCCATCAGATTAAACAAAATTTTCATTTTCTCAGAAAATTCTAATAGTACATTATGATCAACAACAAAAACTCCAATTCAAATGAACAATCAATGATTTTGGCTCTATTTAATCTTTAATCAAAGTTTCAACAACTAATGTTTAGCTAATTCTTATTTTGTTTTAACTTATCATAATTCTTGTTTTATTTTAATTTCTGAAACATCACAGAGATTTTGAGATTTTGAAGAATTGAAGGGAGAAAAAAATAATTTTGGTAGCAATAAATAAAATAATTTCTATCAAATCAATTACATTTTTATCCTTGAGTTTGAGGTTTAGTAACTCATCGACACTCTTTGGCCTCTATCCAGCAACTTTCTCTCATCGTAGAAGCATTGCAAAAGTTGATACGTGCTACCAAAGGTACCTTTCAAAAAGATTCCAGATGTATTTGTTTTTTCTTCCATGCTCACTGTCCAAGTATAACTTTTGTGAGTCCTCTTTTTATAGGCTTGTTTGGAAGGACCATCCCTTGATAGTCTAGAAGTTAGCACTATAATATCCATTCCTCCATCTTTTACAACATTATCTTCATTATTATCTTTCACCTCTCCATTGGCATCTTTTACGGCATTAATGGAATCTTAAGCTGCTTCTCTAGTTGCTCCATTTGAAACAATGTATGACTTCATCCAAAAAGGATAGACAAAAGGTATTATTTGGGTCTCTAGATTGTTTCAAATGATATCTGAGCTAGGTTAATTTTGAAAACTTAAAAAGTAATAATAATAATTGTTGGTATAAAAATCCGCCTGCGCCGGAGAAGCTGGAGTCGAGGGAGTCGCGGTCGCCGCCGGGACCTGCAAAAGAAGTCTAAACCGGAGGTGGGGTTGCTCTGGCAAAACCCTCCGACGCTCAAGTCAGTTCTCTGCCTCAACAAGAATAGAGTGCTCGAATGAAAATTTTAGCAGAGTTTTGGGATAGAATTTTGAGCTTAGAGAATAACGTATCTGGGGTCTCCTTTTTATAGACGGGTGGAGCAAAGGATTGATAGCGACTGTTTATGATCGCCTCATCGTGGGCCATACGGGGCCAGGAGGAATTTATCATGAAGAGTAATGGGGTGGAGTCGTGGCTGTCACCATGGCTCGCCACGTAGAATCAGTTGCGGGGAGTGGAGCGGCGTCCGTTGTTGTGACTCGTCAGGGAGCGGTGGAACTGCACAGGATCCGTTGCAGGAAGTGGAGCAGAATCGCGGCCGTTACTGCGGCCTGCCAGGGAGTGATGGAGCCACGTAGGATCTGCCGCAGGGAGTGGAGCAGAGTCGTGGACGTTACTGCGGCCTACCAGAGAGTGATGGAGCCACGTAGGATCCGTCGCAGGGAGTGGAGCAGAGTCGTGGCCGTTACTGCGGCCTGCCAGAGGGTCCAGATTTGTCGGTCGAAGTTCAGTTGGAGTCTGATCTCCGCAGAAGCCCGAATGGAGATCATTTATCGAGGAATCTCGACCGAGAGCTTCAGCAGGAGTTCAGGGCAGAAGTCCGGCTCCCGTGGGAGTCCGAACAAAGCCTACCTGTAGCTGGAGTCGGAGGCGAAGTCTGGCTCCCGTAGGAGCTCAGATGAAGTCTTCCTGCAGTCGAAGTTGGAGACGGAGTCCGGCTCCCATAGGAGTCCGGATGAGGTCTGCCTGCGATTGAAGTTGTGGGCGGAGTTTGGCTCCCGTAGGAGTCCGGACGAAGTCTTCCTGCTGCTGAAGTCGGGGATGGAGTCCGGCTCTCATAGGAGTCCGGACGAAGCCTTCCTATAGTTGGAGTCGGAGATGAAGTCCGGCTCCCGTAGGAGTCCGGAGGAAGTCTTCCTGCTGCTGAAGTCGGGGACGGAGTCCGACTCCCGTTGGAGTCCGGACGAAGTCTTCCTGCTGCTGAAGTCGGGGACGGAGTCCGGCTCCCGTTGGAGTCCGGATGAAGCCTTCCTGTAGTTGGAGTCGGAGACAAAGTCCGGCTCTCATAGGAGTCCGGACGAAGTCTTCCTGCTGCTGAAGTCGGGGATGGAGTCCGGACGAAGCCTTCTTGTAGTTGGAGTCGGAGACGAAGTCCGGCTCCCGTAGGAGTCCGGACGAAGTCTTCCTGCTGCTGAAGTCGGGGACAGAGTCCGGCTCCCGTAGGAGTCCGGACGAAGCCTTCCTGTAGTTGGAGTCGGAGACGAAGTCTGGCTCCCGTAGGAGTCCGGACGAAGTCTCCCTGCCGCCGTAGGTCGGGCGCGGAGTCCGGCTCCTGTAGGAGTCCGGACAAAGCCTTCCTGTAGTTGGAGTCGGAGACGAAGTCCGGCTCCCATAGGAGTCCGGACGAGGTCTGCCTGCGATTGAAGTTGTGGGCGGAGTTGGCTCCCGTAGGAGTCCGGACGAAGCCTTCCTGCTGCTGAAGTCGGGGATGGAGTCCGGCTCCCATAGGATCCGGACGAAGCCTTCCTGTAGTTGGAGTCGGAGATGAAGTTCGGCTCCCGTAGGAGTCCGGACGAAGTCTTCCTGCAATTGAAGTCGGGGATGGAGTCCGGCTCCCGTTGGAGTCCGGACGAAGCCTTCCTGTAGTTGGAGTCGGAGATGAAGTCCGACTCCCGTAGGAGTCCGGATGAAGTCTTCCTGCTGCTGAAGTCGGGGACGGAGTCCAGCTCTCGTAGGAGTCCGGACGAAGCCTTCCTGTAGTTGGAGTCGGAGATGAAGTCCGGCTCCCGTAGGAGTCTGACGAAGTCTCCTTGCCGTCATAGGTCGGGCACCGATAGAATCCCCGAGGGTCACTCCTGACACGAACTTTGATCGGGGGTGTTTTACACCCAACACCAGTCCCCCTACTTTCGAGTTCAAATTTCGAGCGAAGGAAGTACAGAAAATTTTCACAGCCGAAGTCGTTTCCTTGAATTCTGCACACGACCGTCCTCAAAAATCTTGGTATTTAATGTGCGCGTGCTGGAGCCTTTTTTCGATTAGGGCGATCCGAAGAGTCCTTTCGAAATTCTCACCAGGGCGTAATCCTAAACGTCACGCCATAATGGTCCTCGAACGGTCAGTCCTATGCCGCGGTGAGTGGGACACATGGCGGGCACTGGTTGACCTAGGGATATCTGCCACCATAACTGCGCCAGGCCCCGTTGCTTATTTAAGCCCCCACCTTTCCTCTAGGGGCTTCACTTCGCCTAAGGGTCGATACCTTTCTTTTGCCTGAGAGTTTAGCCACTCAGCCACTCCATCGGTGCCCTTTTCGACTCCGAGTGCCCTTCGCACCAGTCTTTGCCATCCCCGCCGGCTCCCCACCGTCTTCAGTCCCCCGAGCCTCTCCGAGGGGTTCTTCCATCGGGGCCCCGCCCCGGAGGCCAACCTCGAGAGGATGCCACGGACCAAGAGGAGTGTGAGGAGGAAAACAGCGGCCTGCGAGTTCTCCGGCTGTCAAACTGTCACTGAGGGTTCCCGTCGCCTTAAAGGGGGCTCGAGGGAGAATTCCTTCAACAACAGGGGTTTAATAATGGGGACAACCGGTGAGGATGTTCCGCTCGAGAATTTTGGAGTAGCTGAACGGGGCGACACCGGTCAAGGGGGCAGAGTTGTCGTCACAAGCTGTGGCGGGATTCTTGACGTCGTTGGGGCTGAGAGACCAGAAGCGGTCAGCGCCGATGGTGGGACAGTAGAACTTATTGCGGGGACGGTGGAAGTAGTGCATGCCGACCTTGCCGGAGTACCTAGGATGGTGGTTGTCGTGGAGCACACGGTGGTGGCGCATGCCTCCGGCACCATCGCGGCCTCCGGGGTACCTCTGGTTCTTCTTGATGCAGGTCGTCGTCACCGCTGCCGTTGCCTTCGCTGCCCCCTGAATTCTATTTCATCCTTTTCCCCCTAGGGTTGGGGTTTCGACGATGGAGCAGAACGAGACGGGGGCGAGAGCCGAGAGGTTTATCACACGTACTAGAAAATACTGCTGAGAAGGACGGAACTGAGAAGAGAAGTCGACAGCTTGAAGTGGTCTCCGGTGTATTCCCTTCGAGTCTTGTAGTAATGTCTTCTTTTTCTGGCCCTCCGGGTCTTGTAATGTACATCTTGTTAATCGAAAAATGAGAAGGAGATTTTGTTACTTCATCCGCACTTTACGTCGAATTGCTGCCTGTCGAACTTCTTTCCTGTACCATTGTTATCGTTGTATTCTCTTCTCTCTCTTTCTCTTTTTTTTTTTTTTTTTTGACGTCGTTCGGAGGTTACTGGTTGTTGCCACGTCGGCTCGTCTTTCCAGTTATCCTTCTTCTTCAGCCTTAATGGCTCTACAATGCATATTTAATAAATAATATGAGAAAAAAATTTTCTGCTACCTCTTTTACTCATGTGTTGAATTGTCGCTTGTCGAGCTTCTTTCGGCCTTTGCGTCGTTCGGAGGTACCCGATTGCCATCGCATCAACCCGTTCTTTTGTCCATGGTCGCAGATTTGCCTGGGGCCGCTCGGGTTTGGCGCCCCCCATCAGGGCTCGAGCTCGAAGGTCTGAGCTTCTCGTCACCCTGAGGAAGTCATCTTATCTCAGACTTGCATTGAGAGAAAGCTGGGGTTCTTGATAAGAACCCCAATCCCTGCTGAGACGAGGTTCTCTGCATCTTTGATGCTGTTTGTTTTCCATTCGTCGCTGACGTAGTCCATCACTTTCCTTTTTAACTCCTCTCCCCTTTCCCCTTTTTCTTTTTCGAGTGGGATTTTTTTCTCTGCTCTTGGTGGGGTTGCGGGAGTCCAGCTCCCGTAGGAGTCCGGGCAGAGTCTTCCTGCAACTAGAGTTAGGGACGAGGTCCGGCTCCCGTAGGAGTCCGGGCAGAGTCTACCTGCAATTAGAGTTGGGGACGAAGTCTGGCTCCCGTAGGAGTCCGGACGAAGTCTTCTTGCGATCAAAGTCGAGGGCGAAGTCCGGCTCCCGTAAGAGTCCGGACGAAGTTTACCTGCAATCAGAGTCGGGGGCGAAGTTCGACTCCCGTAGGAGTCCGGACGAAGTCTTCTTGCGAAGGGGCCGCTGGGAAGGTCTCCTTTTTCCCATCTGGTCTTGAATGACCAGACTTTAATTGGTGTCGGGGCGAGGTTCTTCCCCTATTTCTGTCGTAACAGATTTCAGCTCTGGTTAGGATGAGGTTCTCCTCCTGTCCCTAACGCGGCTGTAGGGGCACATATGGGCGCTGCTGGGCCTTTCCCCCATCCAGTCTAGGTGTAACCAGGCCTTCGACTTTGCTCATGTTAGGATGAGGTTCTCCTCCTGTTCCTAACATGGCTGTAGGGGCACATATGGGCGTTGCAGGGCCTCTCCCTCCATCCGGTCTAAAGAGAACCGGGCCTTCGACTTTGCTCAAGTTAGGGCAAGATTCTCCTCCTGTCCCTAACAGGACTGTGGGGGCGCATATAGGCGTTGCAGGGCCTCTCCCCCCATTCGATCTAAAGAGAATCGGGCCTTCGATTTTGCTCAAGTTAGGGCGAGGTTCTCCTCTTGTCCCTAACAGGGCTGTGGGGGCACATATGGGCGTTGCTTGGCCTCTCTCCCCATCCGGTCTAGAGAGAACCGGGCCTTCGACTTTGCTCAAGTTAGGGCGAGGTTCTCCTCCTGTCCCTAACAGGGCTGTGGGGGCACATATGGGCGTTGCTTGGCCTCTCCCCCCATCCGGTCTTAGAGAGAATCGGGCCTTCGACTTTGTCGAGACGAAGTTCTCCTCCCACTTCCGACACGGTTTGTTTTGACTGTCCTGTCGATATAGGCTTGTGCCAAGAGAGGAGACATGTAGATATGCAACTTTTATTTAAAATAAAGTTATCGGTGATACATTCGTAAGTTTTTCGAGCTCCATGGTCGCGGGAGGTCTGCTTTTTCGAGCTCCTTGAGGTAATAAATTACGGACCGGACTACTTCTTTGACTTCATAGGGCCTTCCTAATTTGGGGCGAGCTTCCCTCGATCCTGAGGTTGCGAGACAGTGGCTCGTCGAAGCACTAGATCTCCTTCTCTAAAGACTTTATTCTTGACCCGGGAATTATAATAGCGGACGACTTTCTGTCTGTAGGCTGTCATCCGAACTTGAGCTACCTCCCACTTTTCTTCCAGTAAGTCGAGGTTGGCTTTAAGACCTTGCGAATTGTGATGTTCGTTGAATGCCACGACTCTCGCTGACGGGAGTTTAAGCTCAATTGGGATAACAGCCTCCATTTCGAAGGCTAAAGCAAAGGGGGTCTCCTCCGTGGGCAGTCTTTGGGTAGTTCGATATGCCCACAGCACATGATAAAGCTCGTCTGCCCAAGTTCCTTCGCTTTTTCGAGCCTTGTCTTGATCCCTTGCAGCAGGGTTCTGTTGGTCACTTCAGCTTCGCCGTTCGCCTGAGGATGGGCTACTGATGTGAAGTTGTAGGAGATATTTAGATCTTCACAGAATTCGGTGAATCTTGCTCCCGTGAACTACCACCGTTATCAGTGATTAGGGTTCTTGGCAGAGCGAACCTGCAAACGATTGACTTCCAGACGAAATCTTGCACTTTAGCTTCTGTGATTTTCGCCAGTGGTTCGGCTTCGACCCACTTGGTGAAGTAGTCAATCGCTACCAGGAGGAACTTCCTCTGCCCTGACGCCATGGGAAAGGGTCCAAGGATGTCCATCCCCCATTGCGCAAAAGGCCATGGGGCACTCAAGGGTGTAAGCTCGATGGCAGGCTGTCTCTGGATGTTGGCATATCTCTGACATCGGTCATACTTTCTGACGTATTCAATCGAGTCATGATGTATCGTCGGCCAGTAATATCCTTGGCGGAGCAACTTGTGGGATAAAGATCTAGCCCCCAGATGGCTTCTGCAAATTCCTTCATGCACCTCCCACAAGGCGTAGTCAGCTTCCGAAGGCCGGAGATATTTTAAAAGGGGCAAAGAGTATGATCTCTTGTACAACTTGCCCTCATAAAGGATGTATCGGGAGGCTTGATTTCTGAGCTTACGAGCTTCTTTTGCATCCTGGGGGAGAACTCCGTCTCTGAGATATGTTATCAGTGGGTCGATCTAGCTGGGCTCGTGGTCAATTTTCATCACGGGCCGCGATTCTTTCGTACTCGGGCACTTTAGAACTTCAAAGAGAACACCCTTGGGCAATTCGGTCGGAGCCAGCATTGCCAGCTTGGAGAGAAGGTCGGCTCTGATATTTTTCATCCTCGGAATCTGCTGATGTTGAAGCTACTGAAGGCGGGGACGAGCTCCTTTACCTTTTCAAGATACTTAGCCATGCTGTCTTCCCGTGCTTCGTAGTTTTTGTTGACTTGTCCCACTACTAGTTGGGAGTCGCTGTGGACCTGGAGCCGGTCTACTCTCAGCTCTTTGGCGATCTTCAGTTCTGCGATCAGAGCTTAATATTCTGCTCCATTGTTTGTTGCGGGGAACTCGAAGCGCAGAGCGTACTCCACGATGATTTCCTCTGGACTGATCAGGATCAGGCCCGCACCTGCGCCTGACATGTTGGAAGACCCGTCCACGTAGAGGGCCCAAAAGCAACCAGAGGGATCTGCTTCTTCTTTGGGGGAGTTCGGTCGGGACTCTAGGCCGTCAATTTCACCTTACTCAGGTTCGGCCTCTTCTAGGATAGTACACTCCACTATGAAATCTGCTAATATCTGGGCCTTCACTGCTGGCCTGGGTCGATAGTTGATATCGAATTCTGTAAGCTCAATCACCCATTTTGCCATCCTCCCGGAGGAATCCGCCCGGTGTAGAATCGCCTTGATCGGTTGGTCGGTGAGCAGCGTTACGGTGTGCCCTTGAAAGTAGGGTCGGAGCCTCCGGGCTGCAATCAATAGGGCGTAAGTCAGTTTTTCTATTTTAGTATACCTGGTCTCGGTGTCTCTCAATGCGCGACTGATGTAGTAGATCGGCCGTTGAACTTTTGCTTCTTCCTTGACAAGGACTGCCGCGAGAGCCATGGGAGAGACGCCAGGTATAAAAATAGTTCCTCTCCAGGCTCTGGCTTCGCCAACAGCGGAGGTGAACCAAGGTAGCTCCTTAGTTCTTTGAACGCCTATTGGCACTCAGGGGTCCAACAGAAGTTCTTCGACCGCTTGAGGGTTTGGAAGAAGGGTAAACACCGTTCGGCCGACCTCGCGATGAAGCGATTCAGGGCTGCCACCCTCCCTGTAAGGTGCTGAACCTCTTTTATCGACTTCGGGGCGGCCATCTCCTGGATGGCGTAAATTTTCTCTGGGTTGGCTTCGATTCCGCATCTTGATACCATAAAGCCCAGAAACTTCCCCGAGGTCACTCCGAAGGCACATTTTGTCGGGTTCAGCTTCATCTTATATTTTCGGAGGGCGCCGAAGGCCTCTCGAGGTCGGCGATGTGGTTCATGAAAGATTTGCTTTTCACGAGCATGTCGTCACGAGACCTCCATATTACGGCCGATCTGTTCCTTGAAAATTTTGTTCACCAGCCATTGGTAGGTTGCGCCTGCATTTTTTAGGCCGAAAGGCATGACCCTGTAACAGTAAAGGCCACGGTTAGTAATGAAAGTAGTCTTTTCTTCGTCTTCTGGCACCATCCTGATTTGATTATAGTCGAGAATGCATCCATAAAGGTGAGGAGCTCATGGCCCGAGATCGCATCCACCAGTTGATCAATTCTGGGTAGAGGGTAGCTGTCCTTTGGGCAGGCTTTATTCAGCTTTTTGAAGTCTATGCACATCCTCCACTTGCCGTTTGCCTTTTTGACTAGGATAACGTTGGAAATCCAGTCAGGATAATTGACTTCCCTAATGAATCCGGCTTCCAGAAGTTTGTCCACTTCCTCGGCTATCGCTTTCTGCCTCTCTGGTGCATGACCTCGAATTTTCTCTTTCGTCGGTCGATGCTTGGGATCGACGACCAGGCGGTACTCCATGACTTCCGTGTCAATCCCCGGCATGTCTGCTGGAATTCAAGCGAAAACGTCTGCATTCTTTCGTAGAAAATCGATGAGATGCATCCGCACCTCTTCCCCTAGGTTGGAGCCGATCTTCACCACATACTCCGCATTCTCGTCGTTCAAAGGGATCGAAACCAGATCTTCGATTGGGCCGCCCCTCTCCTCAGTGAGGTCGTCGCGGGCATCCAGCCCATCAACTGGACAGGGGTCGGATTAGTCGCTTCTTTACAAGACTATGTTATAGCAGTGTCTGGCCAGGGCTTGGTCTCCTCTGACCTCTCCGATCCCTTGGTTGGTGGAGAATTTCAACTTCAAATGGTAGGTTGACACGATGGCTCGGAGAGCATTGAGACCAGGTCGGCCGAGGATCGCGTTGTAGGCTGACGGCACCTTCACCACCAGGAAATTCACCAGAGCCCTGGATTGTCTTGGATATCGACCCGCAGCTACAGTCAAAGTTATCACTCCCTCCATCGGGACAGCGTCGTTGGTAAACTCTACTAGAGGGGAGCAAATCGGCTTCAAATGGTCGTCAAGGATGGACATTCTTGAGAAGGCATCGTAGAATAAAATATCGATCGAACTTCCATTGTCGACAAGGATGCGGCAAACGTCGTAATTAGTTATATTCAAGGAAACTACAACCTTATCGTTATGAGGAAATTGAACTCCCTGAGCATCTTCTTTGGTGAAAGTTATGGATTCCTCGATCTTTTGCCACTTGGAAAGTCCGGCCAATACGTCGGTCGCTCCCCGTCGGGATTCTTCTGAGATGGTGTTGGCGAAATCCGTCGGAGGCCGATTGTCCGACCGCTCCATGCCGGCGGCCGTTGCCGGAGGATGTGGGGCCTGGGAAATTGGAGGCGAGGCCGGAGCCTGAGATCTGGCTACGGAGGTCATGGGTCGTCGTGTGGATGCTTCGCGAGAAGGCATCGGGCGAGGATCTAGTGGGGGAAGGAGGAGAGGACGTCGGAAAATATGACCGGAGGCGGTCCCGTTGAGCACTCCTTTAAGAACAAGGGTACTACGAAGACACGACCCTTCCTCTAGCGCCAATCCTGTTGGTGCAAAAATCCGTCTGCGTCGGAGAAGCTGGAGTCGAGGGAGTCGCGATTGCCACCGGGACCTGCAAAAGAAGTCTAAACCGGAGATGGGGTTGCTCCGGCAAGACCCTCCGACGCTCAAGTCAGTTGTCTGCCTCAACAAGAATTGAGTGCTCGAACGAAAATTTTAGCAGAATTTTGGGATAGAATTTTGAGCTTAGAGAATAACGTATCTGGGGTCTCCTTTTTATAGACGGGTGGAGCAAAGGATTGATAGCGACTGTTTATGATCGCCTCGTCGTGGGCCGTACGGGGCCAGGAGGAATTTATCATGAAGAGTAATGGGGTGGAGTCGTGGCTGTCACCATGGCTTGCCACGTGAAATCAGTTGCGGGGAGTGGAGCGGCGTCCGTTGTCGCGACTCGCCAGGGAGCGGTGGAACTGCACAGGATCCGTTGCAGGAAGTGGAGCAGAATCACGGTCGTTACTGCGGCCTGCCAGGGAGTGATGGAGCCGCGTAGGATCCACCGCAGGGAGTGGAGCAGAGTCGTGGATGTTACTGCGGCCTGTCAGGGAGTGATGGAGCCGCATAGGATCTACCGCAGGGAGTGGAGCAGAGTCGTGGCCGTTACTGCGGCCTGCCAGAGGGTCCAGATTTGTCGGCCGAAGTTCGATTGGAGTCTGATCTTCGCAGAAGCCCGGATGGGGATCATTTGTCGAGGAATCTCAACCGAGACCTTCAGCAGGAGTTCAGGGTGAAAGTCTGGCTCCCATGGGAGCCCGAACAAAGCCTACCTGTAGCTGGAGTCGGAGGCGAAGTCCGGCTCCTGTAGGAGCTCGGATGAAGTCTTCCTACAGTCAAAATTGGAGGCAGAGTCCGGCTCCCGTAGGAGTCCGGACGAGGTCTGCCTGCGATTGAAGTTGTGGGCGGAGTTCGGCTCCCGTAGGAGTCCGGACGAAGTATTCCTGCTGCTGAAGTCGAGGACGGAGTCTGGCTCCCATAGGAGTCTGGATGAAGCCTTCCTGTAGTTGGAGTCGGAGATGAAGTCCGGCTCCCGTAGGAGTCCAGACGAGGTCTTCCTGCTGCTGAAGTCGGGGACGGAGTCCGGCTCCCGTTGGAGTCCAAACGAAGCCTTCCTGTAGTTGGAGTCAGAGACGAAGTCCGGCTCCCGTAGGAGTTCGGACGAAGTCTTCCTACTGCTGAAGTCGAGGATGGAGTCCGGCTCCCGTAGGAGTCCGGGCGAAGCCTTCCTGTAGTTGGGGTCGTAGACGAAGTCCGGCTCTCGTAGGAGTCCGGACGAAGTCTTCCTGCTGCTGAAGTCGGGGACGGAGTCCGGCTCCCGTAGGAGTCCAGACGAAGCCTTCCTGTAGTTGGAGTCGAAGACAAAGTCTGACTCCCGTAGGAGTCCGGACGAAGTCTTCCTGCTGCTGAAGTCGGGGACGGAGTCTGGCTCCCGTTGGAGTCCGGACGAAGCCTTGCTGTAGTTGGAGTCGGAGATGAAGTTTGGCTTCCGTAGGAGTCCGGACGAAGTCTTCCTGCTGCTGAAGTCGGGGATGGAGTCCGGCTCCCGTAGGAGTCCGGACGAAGCCTTCCTGTAGTTGGAGTCGGAGAGGAAGTCCGGCTCCCGTAGGAGTCCGGACGAAGTCTTCCTGCTGCTGAAGTCGGGGATGGAGTCCGGTTCCCGTAGGAGTCCAAACGAAGCCTTCCTGTAGTTGGAGTCGGAGATGAAGTCCGGCTCCCGTAGGAGTCCGGACGAAGTCTCCCAGCCACCGTAGGTCGGGCGCGGAGTCCGACTCCCATAGGAGTCCAGACGAAGCCTTCCTGTAGTTGGAGTCAGAGACGAAGTCCAGCTCCCGTAGGAGTCCGGACGAGGTCTGCCTACGATTGAAGTTGTGGGAGGAGTTCGGCTCCCGTAGGAGTCCGGACGAAGTCTTCCTACTGCTGAAGTCGGAGACGGAGTCCGGCTCCCGTAGGAGTCCGGATGAAGCCTTCCTGTAGTTGGAGTCGGAGATGAAGTCCGGCTCCCGTAGGAGTCCGGACGAAGTCTTCCTGCTGCTGAAGTCGGGGATGGAGTTCGGCTCCCGTTGGAGTCCGGACGAAGCCTTCCTGTAGTTGGAGTCGGAGACGAAGTCCGGCTCCCGTAGGAGTCCGGATGAAGTCTTCCTGCTGCTGATGTCGGGGACGGAGTCCGGCTCCCGTAGGGGTCCGGCTCCCGTAGGAGTCCGGACGAAGTCTTTCTGTAGTTGGAGTCGGAGACGAAGTCCGGCTCCCGTAGGAGTCCGGACGAAGTCTCCCTGCCGCCGTAGGTCGGGCGCCGGTAGAATCCCCGAGGGATCACTCCTGACACGAACTTCGGCTGGGGGGATTTTACACCCAACAATAACATATTTAGATTAATAACCGGGTTGATTTCCAAATTTTATTATATTAAATATTGACTTTAGGGCAACTGGGTGCTTTAGTTGTGGTTGGGGATCAAGATTAGCATATTTGGTTGAATGCTCTACTGGTTTAGATAAGGATCCTTTTTCATAATCACCTACATGATTATAAATACTTATATGCTACTGAATATGATCTATTATTATTTTTGCTTAATATTCTATTATAAGTATCCATTTCATGAATAAATAATTTGTAAAAAAATTATAACTAAAATAGGATTGGAGCATGGACGTGGTTAGCCTAATTTTAAATATAGGATTAGATAATTATAATATAATAATAAGATGGGTACAAAGGAGAGTATTTGGACTCCTCACAATCACTTGCTAGAGTATGACACTGTAATTTTGATTATCAGTTATATGTTGGAGTTTTATGGTTTCATGCACACATGATTTTACGAAACAAATACACAGCGAAATTTAAAATTTTTTTTCAGATTAAATCTAATTTAATCTAAGCATGCATAAAATCAAATCTTCAAACCATAAATAGGATTATCATATGTGAGATAAGATTTAGATATAGAAATCAAATAGAGAAAAATAAATTTAAAACATACTTAGATATGGATTAATCTTCAACGTAGACAGATGATCATGGATGTCTTCTAAAGATCTCCTTTAGTCGCACAAGTATCCAGCCTCTATGGATATCCACATGAAATTCTGATCTGATCAGAAGTTTTTTGATCTCACCGTCATATATGGTGGGATTTTTATAGGCATTGGATGAAAACTAATTTAAGTAGGAGATAGAGTCCACATGTCTTAGGACTCTACCTAACTTGGATGCCGCCCAAACACCAGATCCATGCCATGCTTCTCACGGTAAAGAAGCGGTTAATCTCTTATTTCTTACACGAAAATAAGGGAGGAGGAATCATGTTAAAATAAGGAGGGGCGTGAGGCTTGGTTTGGCACAAAAAATAGGTGGGCGTGGGCTTCCTTTTATGGTGCATGGAGGAAGGTATTTGAATCACATGGGACTCTTTATTTAATGGTTGTTTTAAACCCAATTAAATTTCAATGAGTCCTAATCATATTAGGACTATATTAGATTCAAAAGGATGGAAAATCATCAAATCTAATTTGGGGCTCAATTTATTTAGATTTAATATCTCCTAATTGGAGGAGGAGTCCTAGTCCAATTAGACTCTTTCTTAGTGCTTGAGTCAAACTCAATTTTTAATCCTAATCCAATTAAGATTTGTACACTCATGGAAATGAGGATTTTTAGTCCAATTATAAATACATACATCCTAGTCTAATTAGGAATTAGATCAAATCCAAATTCTAATTCAATTGGGACTAATCATCTGATCCTATTGGAGTTATTCTATAACCCTATTGGGGTTGATCAAATCAAATTCATAATGAATCAAATTAAATCCAATCAAATTAGACTTGATACAAGCCCTATTGCTCAATCAAATTGAGCTAATTAGTAATCTTATTGCTAATTAATCCTCCTATAACTCACTAACTCTTTAGTAAGTTACATAATGTAATATTTGTATTAGATCAATTATCAATCAAATTGATAATCAAATCTTGTTACGATTCATAATCGTAATTTAACTATTTAATTATTCAAAAGCCTCTTTTGTATGTGACCCCATAGGTTCTATTCTATCTGGTAGTGAGATATATTGTGATCTCTATCATAATATCATTGAAACTCTTTTCAATGGATAGAAACAATTCCAACTCTACCCATCAAAGATCATTGATCATCAAGATGATCCTCATGAGTCTCACAATCCACCAATGACATCTAACAGTATGTAGTGGCAATCTAGTAGAATAAAAGATGAATCTCTAGGTGCAGTTAGCATATGATATAGTTCCTCTATCTTGAGTTCCAACCAGATGGTAGGTCATGAATAAATCATCAAATTTCAACATCGATCATATGATAGATTCAATCAGTTTAAGTCCATATGTGATTCTATGAAAATCTTTTCCATCAATCACAATGCTATGGCCATAGACTTAAGGACTCAGCCTCTTAAATCTCATAGGACTACTCCTTCCTACTAGAGTCGATAGATTCCATCTTGATGCACACTCCACTCCTACAATGGACCAACTATCATCAACATCCATTACAAGGGCTCCTTGAGATCCATATTGATGTGTCAGTCAAACTCCAGCAGCCTTACTGCGAGCAGTAGTGCCATCTCAGATCAGAGGATCAGTCATACAACTGCAACATCAAAAAAATCACTAACAAGTGAGCAGACATTCATGTGACTTCTCGTATTGATCATGCTCAGTGCTTGTTATTCTCTAACAACCACCTACATCTCATTCCAGTGTCTCTACACTGCAAACTCGAGACCCATCTGTCCGAAGAAAGTGATCTGTGCACTGATCTATCCGGATCAATCACCATCCCCATGATGATCCTATGACCAGGAGCAATTTAGGAACTAAGCATCAATGATACATGTTTCACATTCTCAACTCTTTAAGAATATGTGTCATCATCTTATTAATCCCTTGGATGATTCACGGATACATAAATATGAATAATAATATAACTGTCAAATAAGTACAAAATTATATCCTAGAGATATGAAATGTATCAGCCAAGATTGGCTTCTAAGGCATACATTCAACAATCTTCTACTTGCACTAAAGCCAATCTACCATATACCAAGCCCCATCTTCACAAGACAGGTTTTAGTCATAGGCTAGCTAAGTGACTTACTAGTGAATCAACCACATCACATATGGAGTTTGCTCTCTGCACCTTTATGTATTTTTACTCAAGGTAGTCGCATGTTCTGTTGTTCTATGTGCTTGGATATCTGGTGAGATCTAGGCTCCTTAGCAAGGGCTATGATGCCATTGTCTTTACAGTATAGTGTCACGGTATCTGATGGCATGACAATCAATTTTGCAACTAACATTAAAACCAGAATGCATCTTACACATCTATAGTGTACTCAGCTTTCATTGATCGATTATTTGAAATCTTTCCAAGATATCGACATAGGAACACACCCCATGATGTGACATTCTACCATCAATATCAGGCATGAAATCTGAATTGGTATATCCTCCCACTCCTAGCTTTGATCTTTCTCCAAATTAAGAACATATCCTCAGTTCTTCTTAAGAGTTTAAGGATATTTTTATAGCAACCCAGCGCTCATAGCTTGGATACAACTAATATCTACTTGTGACAATCACAGTAATAACTATATTAATTCAAGTATATTACATGGCATACGACTATGCCCGAGAGGATAGCAGACTCCTTTCCAAAATTTTTATGCTGAACCCTTTCAGCATCCAATCTCTGTACTTTATTTGTGAAAATACAAGCATCCAATTGTATCTATCACTATAGATCTTTAGGATGCTCGTTTTATATCTTTTATGGAGAAATCTATATTCAACTATATTTTAACTGATGTCAGTTTTAGACACTCTCACTGACCCTTTTGAAATTTATAATTTTTCATATCTGATCAAACAATTTGATCATATCATCAAAATGACTGTTCCAACTCTAAGATTATTATAGGCTTTGTGATCTCCTATCACAAGAAGTGAAATCCATAGGCTATTCCATATAGAAATCTTCCAAAGATTTTTTTTCAGAAAAGCTATTTCACATCCCTTTCTTGGAGTCGATGTCGTACATCGCCTCGTTGTAGGTTTTTAGGATCATTTTTATGCTCCTATCTCCCATGAGAAATGATTTTCTCTACATCCTCTATTAAGCATACCTGAGTACCTTTCGAGAGAATTGAAGATCCTACTATGTGTATGAGGTGGAGGAGAAATTTACGTCTACTGGCTCATGATGATAAATAGGTTCTTAAGGTCCCAAGGCTCACTGCTCTTCAGAGACACTCTCTTTGAGCTTAACTTTCCTCCCACTGCTTCATCTTGGTCAAATAATTTTTTAAGAAGATAATATATCGGATCATAATCACATTGCAATCCTTTTAGAAAGTAATATCTCAAACTCTTTTAGGATGAGCTTTATAGACCTATCCTCTAACATATCTACCTGCTGTGCTAAATACATGCTGGACATTCTTGAATCTCAGAATAATCAAGATTCAGTTCTTACCATACCATATCTCATACGGTGTGGTAGGAATAGATTTAGAGAGAACCTAATTTCATAGAAATAAAGCATGTCCCTAAAGAAATATAAATAAATTAGTGAATTTTATTATGGACCGACCATATCTTATATAGTCCAATGACTCTTCTTATCTCATTGAGCTCAGATTTACTAAGAGAGATCTAATATAAAACAATATCATATTATGAGATAATTGAAAAATTCTTTTCAATGATATTGCATCCTTGATCCTATCGAAGTATCTTTAGAAATTTTTTAATTTTTTTTACTTTATATCTAAATTCTTTGAACCTTTCAAAAAATTTCAGATTTATATCTAATATACAAAGTAGAGACAACTCCTTGGTTAGCACATTACATGGGCTACACACATCAAATGTGTACAAGAATAAGTATCTCAATGGTCTTTTTTCTCTTATCCTAAAAGAATAGCTTGGTCATATTATTTTCTCAAAAAGATGATACACAAACTAGATATGACTAAATAGTCAATGAGCCCAAAGGCCCATATTCTTCAGTTTGTTAATTATTTCTTCTCCAATATGACTTAGCCTAAGGGTCCACATATATTTGAAGATTTCTCTCAATTTTGGATCTCTCAAATCTAATGGCATTCACCGTTTGCTTAATTAAGTTCACAGATGCATCACCATGCAAATAATAGAGACCATATCTCAGAACTAAATCCAAACGATGATCGTGAAGGACAGATACCCATGGCCACAGCAGCAACTCTTGCTCTATCATCAAGTTAAGGGTTACTTTCTCAGTCCTCTACATTTCCATCGACTCTACACTAGAGTGCATAGCTCAATTGAAAAAAGAAAAAATCGTAAGGATAACATTGAGCAATCTTGACATACCTACTCTAGGCGTGTTATTATTTCTTTAGGCTCACCAGGTATTTACCTCTGAACTCTTTCACGGTTCCTTTATTATTAACACTTTGACCAATTTAGATATGGTGCCATGATAGTCTTTTATATGGTAGTTCATAATAAATTATCCATATAAACTAATCAGAGATCGCAGGATCAAATCCATAAGTAATTCTTTATACATGATCATGTCGAACCTTTTAAGCTCTTTGATGTTCTTGACTATTATCAAATAATGATCATAGACTGACTATCCATCACGCATCATATATGCTGTGCGACTTTGATCATCTCACAATACTTGTAGATAAATCAACATGTCGTAGGCAGTGAACATATGCTCATGCATAGCACTTATCTTAATTATCATTGTTCATCCACTCATCAAGTATAGCTCATTGACTATGGATTGGACAAGTCGTTAACAATAAAAAAATCTGGTAGAGAACATGGCTTAATTTTCTAAAATTAAAAATAATTTTTAAGTTTATGAGCCAGTCTATGTAATCAGTTTCGGTTAATCGGTTGATATCTAAGATTCAAGCTAGAGGACTGGAAGCTGACACAATGAACAGTAGAGAGCAAAGATTCTAATTGAATATTTGTACTAATTTTTTAATTTACTCTATGAACTTTTAGATGCAAAAAGAAACTTTCACTATTTTATCAGATCTCTCACACTCTCTGGATGAAAAAATGAAAATCTTGATATGACAATTGAGTTTCTAGTGGCTGCTGCGGTCCCACCGATGCCATGCACATCACCTAACAGTTATTGGTAATATGAATAAACATGGATGCACGGATAACTCTTTACCCAGATGCTTCTCTAAGCATGTTGCAGCCACTTGGTCTCTAAGTCATGTGGGCTCACCTAACAGTTATTGTCCGCACTCCTTAGTTAAGACAGATCCATCATTCACAAGTAGGTGTAAAGCCATCATTGGATTCCTCACCTAATAGTTATTGGGCCCAACTCCATCTTTACCCCGCAGCAACTCTTTGCTAATAGCGTGGTTGCGTGTTTCCGATGCAACTGAACCACTGTGACCAGTCGAGAACAATCAACGCCGATAGCACGTCCGCACATCTACAACGGTGGAAGACCTTGAACTTAATATTTGGTGGAGAGATTTAATTTTAGGTCTCATCTAATCAGTCATCACATGACTAATGTAATTGGCATGGGCTAAATCAAACCATCAAGCAACCATATTTGAGACTCAATCTTCCAAATTGGTCAGATAAGTGAAGATTGGTGGGGATCCCCCCGTTGCTTTTTTTAGATACCAATAAATTAGCCAGATAAGCAAACAGAATTAATTAAATAACTATCTTTCAATTACTTATCTTAGACACTAATTGGATAATGGATCCGAATAGGTTAGCTTATGTGAATCAGACTCGAGCCACAGAGCCGAATTAGGTCCTTAGGTTAATTGATTTTACATATAGGTGTCAATCGATTCGATCAATAATAATTGTATGATCTAAGGCTCTATTGACCTCATCCTAATCAATACTTGACTCAGTTCGATCAACTGCTAAATCAATTTAGACCCAATATGATCAAATCAAAAATCTTTTGATGTAATCCAATTATATGACCTAATTTGATCTACCCATAATCAATCCCTCATGCACAAATACTAATTTCAGATTTTAAATCAAAATTTTTAGATCTAAATTTTTTGCATGAAGAATAAATTTTGATCTTAAAATAATTTTAGATCATACATACAAATATGTATCATATACATAAATAAGTTCAGGCCATAGAAATAAATTTCAGTCCTAAACTTACTTTCGTATATCACATATATGAATCAAAATAGATTTTGAAACTCTTTTCAGATCTAAATAACAAAACATATATCACATATATGCTGAAAAAATCAGATCTAAAAATTCAATCTAATTAAAAATTTTAATATTATTCTAGGACAACCATGCAGCATAACAAGTTATGCCAGGGTAACCTTATGCTAGAACGACATCAAAAACTTTCAGATCTGAAATTTTTTTCTATAAATTTTAAATCTAAATCCTAATCTCATGCATATGACATGACTCTGATACTACTGTTGGAGTTTTATAGTTTCATACATACATGATTTTACAAAACAGGTATACAGCAGAATTTAAAATTTTTTTCAGATTAAATTTAATTTAATCTAAGCATGCATAAGATCAAATCTTCAAACCATAAATAGGATCATCATATGTGAGATAAGATTCAGATACAGAAATTAAATAGAAAAAAATAAATTTAGAACATACCTGGATATGGATTAATCTTCAACGCAAACAGATGATCATGGATATCTTCCGAAGGTCCCTTTTAGCCGCATAAGCATCTAGTCTCTACGGGTATCCACATGAGACTCTGATATGATCAGAAGACTTTTGATCTCATCGTCCCATATGGTGGGATTTTTATAGGCATTGGATGAAAACTAATTTAAGTAGGAGATAGAGTCCACATGTCTTAGGACTCTACCTAACTTGGATGCTGCCCAAACACCAGATCCATGCCATGCTTCTCACGATAAAGAAGGGGTTAATCTCTTATTTCTTACATGAAAATAAGGGAGGAGGAATCACATTAAAATAAGGAGGGGCATGAGGCTTGGTTTGGCGCAAAAAATAGGTGGGCGTGGGCTTCCTTTTATGGCGCATGGAGGAAGGTATTTGAATCACGTGGGACTCTTTATTTAATGGCTGTTTTAAACCTAATTAAATTTTAATGAGTTTTAATCATATTAGGATCAGATTAGACTCAAAAAGATGAAAAATCAAATCTAATTTAGAGCTCAATTTATTTAGATTTAATGTCTCCTAATTGGAGGAGAAGTCCTAGTCCAATTGCACTCTTTCTTGGTGTTGGAGTCAAACTTAATTTTTAATCCTAATCTAATTAGAATTTGTGCACCCATGAAAATGAGAATTCTTAATCTAATTAGGAATACATACATCCTAGTCTAATTAGGAATGGGATCAAATTCAAATTCTAATTCAACTGGAGCTAATCATTCGATCCTTTTGAGATTTATCCTATAACCCTATAGGAGTTGATCAAATCAAACCCATAATGAGTCAAATTAAATCCAGTCAAATTGAACTTGATACAAGCCTCATTGCTCAATCAAATTGAGCTAATTAGCAATCTTATTACTAATTAATCCTCCTATAACTCACTAACTCTTTAGTAAGTTACATAATGCAATATTTGCATTAGATCAATTATCAATCAAATTGATAATCAAATCATGTTACGATTCATAATCGCAATTCAATCATCTGATCATTCAAAAGTCTCTTTTATGTGTGACCCCAGAGGTTCTATTCTGTCTGATAGTGAGATATATTATGATCTCTATTATAATATCATTAAAATTTTTTTCAATAGATTGAAATAATTTCAATTTTGCCCACCAAGGATCATTGATCATCAAGATGATCCTCATGAGTCTCACAATCCACCAGTGACACCTAATAGTATGTAGTGGTAATCCAGTAGAATAAAAGATGAACCTCTAGGTGTAGTTAGCATACGGTACAGTCCCTCTATCGTAAGTCCCAACTAGATGGCAGATCATGGATGAATCGTCAAACTTCAACATTGGTCATATGATAGATTCAATCAGCTTAAGTCCATATGTGATTTTATGCAAACTCTTTTTCATCAATCACAATGCTATGACCATAGACTTAAGGACTTAGCCTCTTAAATCCTATAGGACTACTCTCTCTTGCTAGGATCGATAGATTCCATTTTGATGCACACTCCACTCCTACAGTGGATCAACTGTCGCCAACATCCACTACAAGGGCTCCTTGAGATCCATGTTGATGTGTCAGTCAAACTCCAGCAATCTCACTGCAAGTAGTAATGCCATCTCTGGTCAGAAGACCAGTCATACAACTATAGCATCAAGAAAGTCACTAACGAGTGAGTAGATATCCATATGACTTCTCGTGTTGGTCACGCTCACTGCTAGTTGTTCTTTAACAACACCTACACTCTCACTCCAGTATCTCTACACTGCAGACTCGAGATCCATCTGTCTAAAGGAAGCGATCCGTGCACTAATTTATCCGGATCAATCACCATCTCCATGATGATCCTATGATCAGGAGCAATTTAAAAACTAACCATCAATGATACATGTCTCAAATTCTCAACTCTTTGAGAATATGTGTCACTATTTTGTTAATCTCTTGGATGATTTATGGATACATAAACATGAATAGTAATATTAATGTCCAATAAGTATAAAATCATATCCTAGAGATATGAAATGTGTCAGCCAAGATTGACTTCTAGGGTATACATTCAACATTATAGACTAAAGCATGACACTTTGATTGCCAACCAAAAACTAAAGTGTGGTATGAGTAATGTGAGGTTTGCCTATTGTAGGTTGGAGTGCTATTATGGCCGATCCTAATGCTAGAGAATGAAGATGTTGGATCCAATCATGTTAATCAAATAATGATAGATAATTCAATTGAAATTTCTATTAAATAGATTTGGATCATTAGCCTAGCAAGGATCCAAGGCTCAAACAAGGAAGCATGTGAGAGTTTGTATGAGTTTTTGTTTAGTATCACATTAGCTATTTATTGGATAGATTTTAAATATTTGTGCAAGACCAAAGAATCCAAATACCGCCTTCTCGCTAGACTTTTTAGGTGCAGTTTGGGTTGTAGACTGTCCTCCTTAAATATTTCTGCCAACTCATCAAAATGTGAAAACTTTTTATTTGCAAATTGTTGGTTTCTATTCTTGATCAGTAGGCCTGCAAGACGAAATCATATGGTATTTATAAATAACAACATTAGCTAGTCTTTAGACAAAAGAAGTGAGGTGCAAGGTGTGTTCCTTTGTCATCATTTTCTTCTCTTCTTATTTTCTTTTCCTTTCACTTTAATTTCTTTGCTCTATAACTTGATTCCAGCATAGAAATGAAGGTTTTCTCTTATTTGGAATTAGATCTCCAAGTCTTGCCGGCCTCTCAGGAAATTTGAGTGAGTTTTTTTCCCTTCCGCTTTATTTTTTTCATAGAAGAAAGGAGTAAGATTCTCCCTTAAGGAAAATTTATTAAAATATGTCGGGTGATACAAAGAAAATGATGGAATATTTATAGGTGAGGGATTTAGAGTTTGAGGTCATTGCATCCCTATGGAGTTGAATTAAATCATTATGGTATTATGACTAGAGTTTGTCCTATTGAGATAAGAAGAAACATGATTGTGATTGACCTCCAGCCATAGCATTTTCATAGTTGTTGGTTTATTGGGCTATGTGTCTGCATAAGATCGATATTTACATGTTGCCGGATGTTGGTGCATGTGCTTGTCCCATGATACGCTATCGAAAATCAGTTTTGAGGTTGTCATTCTTTTATGAAAAGCCTGAGCTACAGAGTACTAGATGCGGGAAGGAACTGAAACCATAGTATCATTTGTTAAGATTAAAGTCTAGTCTTGGTAGAGATAAACCACTTGTTTCCCAATTTTCATTGGCTATAGTGCTTCAAATGTGAATTCCTTTCTATTCCTTTTTTTTAGATGCACCAACAGATGATGGCTGCCAAAGTATTGATGGCGGGTTTGTTTTGTTTGTGTCACGCCCCCGACCCGAGATTTGTGAATCGAGGGTCGCAGCAACCGCCGCATACTCATAGAAAACTCTTCCCATAAGCATGCAAGGCATCTTATCATGCTATCCTAAAACAACAGCGGAATAATTATTCAATAATTTAAATCCAAAACATAACGACCTAAAATTTTTTTTTTTCTTTAATATCTCAATAAATTCAACAATAATTCAAAGGCTTTGCATCAAATTCAATAAGCCTTCCAACCTAAAATAAAAATACGAAGATTCTGCTTCTGATCACTCCTCTATTCATATCTTGTATCATCTTAATTCCTCAACATCTGTAAAAACAGTAAAATAAGAGGTAATGAGCTAGACAGCCCAGTAAGCAACGATCACTTCTCAACAGATTTCATCAGGCATATAAGTAAATAATCATTTATAGAAAATAAGCATATAGAGTTCATCAATTCGAAATCAATTTCAATTATGCAATATAATTCATGCCAAATTCATTTCTTTTTTTCGAAATTTCAAGTTTCTTTCGGGATTTCAATTTCTTTTGTTCTTCAATTTCTTTTTCGTCAACCATGAGCTATGACCACATTATCCCTGTGGCAGGGTCATAATACCGCGTATCTGCTTGCGGTGGGCTGCGAATCATCTGGCAGCCAAGTCCTTTGGAACCGCTGGTCTAACTGGCGGTTTTGTCGCTGGTCTATCTGGCGACATGTCGCTGGTCTTACTGGCGACATAAATCCTCAGGACAGTCAATTGCCAACGTATATGCCCCCGTTGGCGGGGTCCTCAACATAGTCAGGTTGTCAATTCTTATTGTTTCTTATATCATAATTCTTCATAATCATGTTTCATATTCTAATTTCGATAATAAAACATATAATCATGTAGTATCGAAATCAATCAATATAATGCATCATGAAATTAATATATTCAATCATGCTTCATCATAACATTTCAAATAAGATATTTTCATAACAAAATACCATTCATCCAATTCATGCATCGTTTCACAAATCATGTCAGAAGAAAACATTATAATTTGCTGATAAATCTAGAAAAAGTGAAACATTACTTACCTCGAACGCATTCCAATAAATCCATAAAATTCTATAAATTTTCTTCCAAAAATTCTGTTCGTAGATCATATCGCGATATCCCATGATCAAACATCCACAATCCTATACAGAATCAATTTGAATAATTAGAAAGAATACGAATTCTATATTTCAACGGTTTAGATTGGATCCGATCATCTAATTTCATCTAATCAAAATCTAATTAGGACCTAAACGATCCAAAGTTTGACTATCAGATCAAATCGGATTCGAAGTGATAGGACCAAGGTTTCTTCATCGATTTCATAAAATCAAGTGGAGAGAGAAAATCAGAGGAGAGAGAATTCATGAGGTACAATTCGAATTGATCAGGTGACACAATCCAACATTACGATGGGTCCAATATCTCGATTGGTGAAATCAATGTGATCAAATCAAATCATGGCTAGATCGGAATCATGGATGATCAAATCTAAAGATTCATGTCTGATTAGAGTGGGTGCCAGTACGTTGTCTGACAATCATGGATCAAGGTTCTTCATTAGAATCAGATCAGACTTATTAAAAGAAATTTCTTCATTCACTAACCTTTTTTAGAGAGAGAATCAATCAAGAGAGAGAATATTTTAGAGAGAGAAAATTCTAGAGAGAGAAAATTCTAGAGAGAGAAAATCCATCTTGAATTCTTCAGACAATATGATTCAACAAATTCTGATTGATCATATCAAATCATGTTAAAATTATCATGTGGATAATTAAATAAGATCATGAGAAATAAAATCTAAAAATACTTGATCTGATCAAAGTGGATGTCGGTGTACCGTCCGACGATCACGGATCAAAAATCCATCACGAGGATCATTTAAATTTATCATCATTCTTCTCAAAATTCTAGAAATCTTAGGAGAGATAATCTAGAGAGAGAATTCTAGAGAGAGAAAGTAGAGAGAGAAAATCCAATTCTAGAGAGAGAAAAATACTAATTCAAGCTGAAGAGAGAGAGGGAAGAGAGAGAAACTCTCTTTCTCATATTTTATTATTTATCTCATTATTTATTAATTAATTTTATTTTTCTTTTTCTTCTTTTCTTTCTTTCTCTCTTTTTTTTTTTCTTTTTCTTCATGGAAGAGAGAGAAGAGAAAATCCTATTTATTATTATTATATTATTATTATTTTATTTTTCTTCTTTTTTTTTTTTTCCTTTTCTTTTTTTTTCTTTTCTTTTTCTTCTTTTTCTTTTCTTTTTTTTCTTTTCTTTTTTTTTTCTTTTCTTTTTCTTTTTCTTTTCCTTCTTCTTCTTCTTCTTTTCTTCCCGGGCTTTCATTGGGCCGAAACAGGGGACCTAGAGGTCCCCGTGCCTTGATCGATCGATCACGGCCATCTTATGGCCGGAGGTGGCCGGCGGCAACGGCCGACTCTCCCGGGTTCGGAGAGACCAGGGCCGGCGGTCGGCGTGACCGTCGGCGCCGGAAAATTAGAGGAAAGAGGCGGCGAACAGGGGGTTTCTTTCTCCAACTAAATCCGGCGACACCCGTCGCCGGCCATCGTGCACACAGGCACGGGAAAGAAGGGAGAGAAGAGAGGGAGAGGAGGGAGACCTTACCACAACCTCCGGTGACCCCCACCGGCGAGAAATCGCGGCGAACACGGGTCGAGGAGTCACGGCTTCAAACGGAAAAATCGGAGAAAAATCTCCGGCAATCGACGGCGACGGAAGGGTCTACCCATAGAGGAGAGGGGAAGGGTTCTTATAGAGCTCGTCCTAGGGTCTTTCAATGGCCCTAGGACTCCGATTCTTGATCGGAGAAGAGGAAGACTCCGATCGGGAGTCTTCCTGCTCTGTTTTCTTTTTTTTTTTTTTTTTTTTGTTTAATGGGCTTTAGTGGGCTTGGTTTGGGCTATAACATTCTTCACTCCTAAAAAGAAATTTCGTCCTCGAAATTTTCATACCTGTAGTCTCGAAGAGCTGGGGATATTTTTGCTTGAGTCTTCATAGTTTCTTACTTGAATCTCATCCTCAAATATTTCAAAATTCTAATTCTTAATACAAATTCATTCTTAAATCATTTCATAAAGAAAAAGTCAATACATCAATATCAATCTGATACGGAACTATTCATTTTCTTATTCATCAAGATCAACATCTCAAAGATTTTCAATATTTCAAGATTTCAAAATTATGATCTCATTTCCTGTAAAAATTAATGTTCAATATCTCATGACTCAAATTAAAATCAAATCTATCTCTTGTGAATAGAAGAGGATCAATGTCTCTATTCTTGCATAAGAACTTCATTCATCATCATCATTCATTTTATTTCAAAATATTAATCACTCTTAATTTCAACCCATCATAAGATAGGAAATCATACTTCTATGAGTCATATGATGACATCCCAATCAATCAAAATTCAAAAATATTTTTCTTATTCATACTTTCAAAGGTTGAAGATTTATCATTTCAATCTCATTCTCGAGCTTTTGATATTTTAATTCTCGATACAACTTCATTATTAAGTCATTTCATAAAGATCAACATCACCATTATTGATTGAATCAATATCACTATTTCTAGTCATCGAAATTTTCTTACTCAAACCTCAAACTCTTAAATATTCTAATTCTTGAAGTAAATTTTATCATTAAGTCATTCCATAATAAAATCAGTAACTCAAAAATTGATCTAAATCAAAACTATATTTTTCTTATAATCAAAATCAATGTCTCTATTCTAAGTAAGTATATCAATTTTCTTTATCTAAACATTAACAACTCTTAATTAATCGATTCATTATCAAATTATGAATAACTCCATTCATCTTTTGTAGAACAATCGTCAATATCAATAGATAACCTTAATCTTTTTCATTCAGTCGGAGAAATAATAATAATCAAAAGAGTTCAAACTTCAAATTTCATTATACTCTGGAGATAATTATTTGAGTATATAATCTAAGATCAAAATCATCATTGATAAACAATCTCAAATTCTTCTTAATAAATAAAGAATTATAAAATTTAATTCTAGAATAGAGAAAATTTATCTCTAAATATTCTAAATCTAAAATCAAAGGTCCACTCATCCTAGAATTAGGATGCTAATTATTTTTGTAGCATAGTAGGTGGTAGCACTACTTTTAAAAAGTCACATTAGGATATCTAAAATAATTCAAAATTTTAAAATATTATTCTTTCTAATATCAATAAATTTCTTGTATCAAACCATATCATCTATCATAATTCTTTAACTCAAAGGGTCAACATTCCTGACTTACTCAAAGTAGTTCAGATTACCATGCTTCCGCTGCGCACTCTGATCTAACAATCAAAATTTCTTAGGTTCACCAAAAAAAAGTTGGATCAAATTATTTTTTTATCCTAAAATTTCAAATTTCAATTGAAATCAAAGATTAACTTTCGATTCTCATTCATATCTTTACTGATGTACAATAATCTTGATTAACCCTTGAGTCCAATATCATATTTAAACCATCATATAGATTTACTATAATCAATATGAATCAAATCTTAATTCTCATATCAATTCAATTCGATAAATTTTCAAACCAAAAATCTTTATAAGTCAAATAATGAAAAAAAAAAAAATCCTTCGATGCTCCACCAAATTTGGACATAATCAGAATATATAAGAATTTCAAATCATTATTTTTTTTTCTAAAATTTCTATCATCAGGATCTTCAATATCTATCAAATATCCTTTTATAACAATCATACAAGCTTCAAAAAAAATCAAATCTCCATTTAATAGTAGATTCAATTAAGGACCTCGTTAACAAAAGCAAAGGAACTCCATATCAATTCTAAATCCAAATTTTTAATTGTAAATTCACATAGGTCCCTTATCTGAAATAAATATAAATCAGATCTTTTATCTTAATCTGAAGATATCAATTTTTCATTAACAACCTCAACAATAATATCAAAAAATCTCTTAATCAACTTAGATACGAAGTCTTTAAATTAAAATTTCATACATATCATGTAGTCTCTAAGAGACATAATAAGATCCATTATTCAGATCTAAGGATGATGATTAAAGATTCCAGTACGATGAATATTCTACAACCTCATAATCGATTTCATCAATAAGAAATAGGTTTCTTTGCAATATCCTCAAATATGCATTCATCCTAATATGCCACTTTATATATATGATCCACATACCAAGTTCAATTTCGATAATATTCAATCAAGCATTATAAAAAAACTTTCTTAGCCCATTCTGGAACAACATTTTATTATCAAATCTTTATCTTGCCAATAATAGTCAACTTCTCAACTAGAAGTAATATCATAGTATTATTCTCACATCGAATTTGAACTTACGATTCACTTGAATAACCAATGATCAAATTAATAACCATAATGCACAATATAATTTTATATCAATCCTTTTGTGATTACTTTCGATCAAGATCTAAGTAATCATATCATGATCAATAGATCATCCATCATATTTCAAATTCTATATGTTATAATCTATTGTGATCCTTTCATACATAATCTCAATGTTTAGTCAAAATTTATAAATATTTCTCCCACTACAATCATCAAAGATCTACCTATAATGTCCCTGGTGTCTATCCACTAACACCCATTCTATATCTGATTCTATGTTTCATAATTCATCCACTTATGCTCTGATACCATATTAATTGTCACGCCCCCGACCCGAGATTTGTGAATCGAGGGTCCAGCAACCGCCGCATACTCATAGAAAACTCTTCCCATAAGCATGCAAGGCATCTTATCATGCTATCCTAAAACAACAGCGGAATAATTATTCAATAATTTAAATCCAAAACATAACGACTAAATTTTTTTTTTCTTTAATATCTCAATAAATTCAACAATAATTCAAAGGCTTTGCATCAAATTCAATAAGCCTTCCAACCTAAAATAAAAATACGAAGATTCTGCTTCTGATCACTCCTCTATTCATATCTTGTATCATCTTAATTCCTCAACATCTGTAAAAACAGTAAAATAAGAGGTAATGAGCTAGACAGCCCAGTAAGCAACGATCACTTCTCAACAGATTTCATCAGGCATATAAGTAAATAATCATTTATAGAAAATAAGCATATAGAGTTCATCAATTCGAAATCAATTTCAATTATGCAATATAATTCATGCCAAATTCATTTCTTTTTTCGAAATTTCAAGTTTCTTTCGGGATTTCAATTTCTTTTGTTCTTCAATTTCTTTTCGTCAACCATGAGCTATGACCACATTATCCCTGTGGCAGGGTCATAATACCGCGTATCTGCTTGCGGTGGGCTGCGAATCATCTGGCAGCCAAGTCCTTTGGAACCGCTGGTCTAACTGGCGGTTTTGTCGCTGGTCTATCTGGCGACATGTCGCTGGTCTTACTGGCGACATAAATCCTCAGGACAGTCAATTGCCAACGTATATGCCCCCGTTGGCGGGGTCCTCAACATAGTCAGGTTGTCAATTCTTATTGTTTCTTATATCATAATTCTTCATAATCATGTTTCATATTCTAATTTCGATAATAAAACATATAATCATGTAGTATCGAAATCAATCAATATAATGCATCATGAAATAATATATTCAATCATGCTTCATCATAACATTTCAAATAAGATATTTTCATAACAAAATACCATTCATCCAATTCATGCATCGTTTCACAAATCATGTCAGAAGAAAACATTATAATTTGCTGATAAATCTAGAAAAAGTGAAACATTACTTACCTCGAACGCATTCCAATAAATCCATAAATTCTATAAATTTTCTTCCAAAAATTCTGTTCGTAGATCATATCGCGATATCCCATGATCAAACATCCACAATCCTATACAGAATCAATTTGAATAATTAGAAAGAATACGAATTCTATATTTCAACGGTTTAGATTGGATCCGATCATCTAATTTCATCTAATCAAAATCTAATTAGGACCTAAACGATCCAAAGTTTGACTATCAGATCAAATCGGATTCGAAGTGATAGGACCAAGGTTTCTTCATCGATTTCATAAAATCAAGTGGAGAGAGAAAATCAGAGGAGAGAGAATTCATGAGGTACAATTCGAATTGATCAGGTGACACAATCCAACATTACGATGGGTCCAATATCTCGATTGGTGAAATCAATGTGATCAAATCAATCATGGCTAGATCGAATCATGGATGATCAAATCTAAAGATTCATGGTCTGATTAGAGTGGGTGCCAGTACGTTGTCTGACAATCATGGATCAGGTTCTTCATTAGAATCAGATCAGACTTATTAAAAGAAATTTCTTCATTCACTAACCTTTTTTAGAGAGAGAATCAATCAAGAGAGAGAATATTTTAGAGAGAGAAAATTCTAGAGAGAGAAAATTCTAGAGAGAGAAAATCATCTTGAATTCTTCAGACAATATGATTCAACAAATTCTGATTGATCATATCAAATCATGTTAAAATTATCATGTGGATAATTAAATAAGATCATGAGAAATAAAATCTAAAAATACTTGATCTGATCAAAGTGGATGTCGGTGTACCGTCCGACGATCACGGATCAAAAATCCATCACGAGGATCATTTAAATTTATCATCATTCTTCTCAAATTCTAGAAATCTTAGGAGAGATAATCTAGAGAGAGAATTCTAGAGAGAGAAAGTAGAGAGAGAAAATCCAATTCTAGAGAGAGAAAAATACTAATTCAAGCTGAAGAGAGAGAGGGAAGAGAGAGAAACTCTCTTTCTCATATTTTATTATTTATCTCATTATTTATTAATTAATTTTATTTTTCTCTTTCTTCTTTTCTTTCTTTCTCTCTTTTTTTTTTTTCTTTTTCTTCATGGAAGAGAGAGAAGAGAAAATCCTATTTATTATTATTATATTATTATTATTTTATTTTTCTTTTTTTTTTTTTTTCTTTTTTTTTCTTTTTCTTTTCTTTTTCTTCTTTTTTTTTTCTTTTCTTTTTTTTTTTTTTTTTTTTTCTTTTCTTTTTCTTTTTCTTTTCCTTCTTCTTCTTCTTCTTTTCTTCCCGGGCTTTCATTGGGCCGAAACAGGGGACCTAGAGGTCCCCGTGCCTTGATCGTCGATCACGGCCATCTTATGGCCGGAGGTGGCCGCGGCAACGGCCGACTCTCCCGGGTTCGGAGAGACCAGGGCCGGCGGTCGGCGTGACCGTCGGCGCCGGAAAATAGAGGAAAGAGGCGGCGAACAGGGGGTTTCTTTCTCCAACTAAATCCGGCGACACCCGTCGCCGGCCATCGTGCACACAGGCACGGGAAAGAAGGGAGAGAAGAGAGGGAGAGGAGGGAGACCTTACCACAACCTCCGGTGACCCCACCGGCGAGAAATCGCGGCGAACACGGGTCGAGGAGTCACGGCTTCAAACGGAAAATCGGAGAAAAATCTCCGGCAATCGACGGCGACGGAAGGGTCTACCCATAGAGGAGAGGGGAAGGGTTCTTATAGAGCTCGTCCTAGGTCTTTCAATGGCCCTAGGACTCCGATTCTTGATCGGAGAAGAGGAAGACTCCGATCGGGAGTCTTCCTGCTCTGTTTTTCTTTTTTTTTTTTTTTTTTTTTTTTTTAATGGGCTTTAGTGGGCTTGGTTTGGGCTATAACAGGTAGTTCTGCCGTATCAAAACTATGGAATATTTATTCTAATTTTCAACTTAATTGAAAGTGATAGCAAAGTAGCCTGTCATCAACATGTTGCAAAGCTATGACAACTTGTATAGGTTTTCTACTGCCATTTTTCCGAAGCTTCTACCAGCACCACCTATAGATGTGGGCCCCTACAAGGACCAATCATTTCATGGGACAAAAATCCCTGTAGGAAAGGTCAATCAGTCTGTTCTAGAAGGCAGCAAATAAGGTGGAGAAAACCAGCTCTTTAATTTGCACAATGACATGCGACAGATATAATTAGAGATGTTATGCATTGATTCTTCTTCCCTTGTACATGAGCTAAATGTAAAGTCTTTCTTATTCTATGCATAAGATCCCAAAGTTAGGTTGAATTAATATTAGTTTCAAGAACCTCTTCACCAATTTTGACATTGCAGTTATATGCGTGATCCACTACTTTGTTTCTTTGATGTCATATCAATCTCTGATGACTATCCATGCAGTTTAATATGATGTGAAGCAAAAATTATGAACCATCCGGTCCCACATATTAAATCTTTGGATATAATAGTTATTTCATCTCAGGTGAATAACATCACAATCATTCCCAAGAGAATTATACTTAGAATATTTTCAAAATCCTAGTACATCTCAGTCTATTACAATATTAGCACTTTGTTTGACCATAAATGAATACCACTGCGTCGACAAACGTCAATGTATGGCACTTTTGCAAGTTGGTCTTGACAAAGGACCATCCCTTGTTGTTATACTCTATTGTAAAGCACAATATTACGGTGGCCTTATAAGAACATTTGATATGGGATCATCGTATCATAAAATTAATAAAATTAAAATATTTAATTATATTATGATAATTTTTATGATAGTAATTTTAAATTATCTTTATTTTTTAAATCATCATCTAACCTAGTGATAAGATATCCATCTTTGAAGTCGAACATACAAGATTATCTTGGGATAGTGATGTTGGATTGAAATTTAAGAATAAAAATATTTTTAATTCAAAAAATTGATATATCAGTATATCATTAATATACTATATCAATGTTAATTATTATATTATATTGATATGCATATTTATATTTATGATATATATTATACCATAATATATTATCAATCATATTATTATTAATTATAATTTTAAATTAAAATAGAAGTATAATACTATACCTTATAACTATATTATAAAATTGTTTAATATATAGTTCTAACTTTCTTATTTTTCTAATCAAAATAAATATTAGCATTATAAAAATAATATAATATAAGTATAAATGAAGATATTGATCTATCAAAATAACTAATATATTTTATAAGATTAACAATTTATAAGATTAATATATATATTTTTATAAATATATAATTTTTTAATATATTAATAAATATATTATAATATATTATAATATATTTATATGATCAATAAATATATTTTATGGAATATATTAAAGATAGTTTTGGTGTTATATGGTCATTGATCTTGGATTCCTATAAAATACCAAATAGATTACTTATGGATATCCAAGGATCTTTGATCACTAGAATACAAAATAAGATAATTTTAGATCGTCAGGGATCAAATTACTCTAAGATAAAGATCATCAGTGATCTAAAGTCAACTTAGTGATCTCATTTAAGTGTTACAAAATATTGCCTGTATATATAATAAGAGATGCAATTTCCATCTTATGTATACATCAAATACTGGTTACTTAATATAAGGCCTAGCATATGTTAATTAGCATTACCTGGATGGTACTTATTATGAATCTATAAACAACTAACAATAAAATATATGAAGAACTTATTAGAAATAAATTTGATTTCTCTAGAAGATCCTACAAATATAGTAAGATGATTCTTTAGAAGGCTCTACAAACATAGTAAGAGAATTTCTCTAAAAGGCCCTACAAATATAATAAGAAAATTTCTCTATAAAATTCTATAAATATAATACAAAGATTTTTCTAGAAGTCTCTATAAAAGTTAAAGATATTTGTCATGTAATTTTAAAAATATTTAGAATGTAGAAGGTTCCACAAGTCCTATAAATATCCCTTATAATCTCTTTTCATGCAAGAGAAAGTAAAGTTTTAAAATTCAAGTCTTTTTTTATTTACCAATCATCTATTCTTTCTCTTTCTCTCAACCATAGAATCTCTTCATACTCTCTCCTAAGTCCATCAATGTGGTATCAGAGTCCAGTTTCTCTACCCTAAATTAGAACTCCTCCACTCTCACCCCATGGCCTCCAATAACCTCATCCCAATCTCAAGTTTCTAGACTAACTAAAGATAATTATGATAATTGGTATATACAAATGAGAGCACTCCTAGGCTCTCTTGATGTACAGGAGCTTCACGACAACAAAAATGACTATTAGCGGCACTTAAGTGCTGCTATAGATCAGAAAAAATACTGTAAATATCTTTATCAATATTTTTGTATCATTTTCATATATACCATCTTAAGACAGTGTCCCGTAATTAATTATCAGTATTTTCAAAAAAATATCGATAAAAGTTTTTGTTTTAGCAGCATATATAAGTGCCTTTAAAATTTTATTGCTGATATTTTTTTATGTCGATAAAAATTATAAAAAATAAACTATATATTCTAAAATTAGAACAAACAAAGGATTGGAACCAATGACCTTTTATTTGAAAGGCAAGCTCTTAACCATTAACTTATAACTTATATTATTAATATATAAATATAGTTTTTTAACTCATGAATAATTATTCATGCCATTAAATAAGTAATGCTAAGAATATATTTGTATAATAGCATATTTTATAAGATCGATATGATTAAATCAAGCTCTATATAAAAATTAATAATTTTAGATTTAGTAATAATTTTTTAAAATCTCATAAATTATGATATTATTTACCAGCATATTAGTGAAATGCCATAATAGTAGTGATTTGTTTTTTCGCACTTCAAGTAATATGCTATAAAATATAAATTTATAGTGGCATTTAAATAAAGTCTCACTAATAAAAAAATATTTATTAAAAAGTATTTATTAAAAAGTATCACTAATAAGAAAGCTCTCTTTACGATCTAACAAGGCATGGATGAGGCTACATTGAAATCATAGCTAGTATAAAGACATTTAAAGAGGCATGGAAGATTCTATAAAAAGTAAATAAAGGCTCCACAAGGGTAAAAAAAATCCACCTTTAATCTTTAAGATCCGAGTTTGATCATTTAAAAATGAAATAAGAAGAATCCATTTGTGATTATTTTTAAAGAATTATGGTTCTTGTTAATCAACTCAGAGAAATAGTAAAGTATTAACCTATGTTAGAGTAATGGAAAAG
>NC_025996.2:70879102-70893828 GCF_000442705.2 Elaeis guineensis
TTCTGCCACAAATCTTTTAAAGACCTGAATCCTAGTTAGACTCGATGTAGGAGTCCTATCATAGCTCAAATAGGCTTTTGCTCAATGGATCTCAGCTGCATGCATCCCAAGCCCTCCAATCCATGTCCCGCATGAAATCTGATGTGATATGATGCCTAAATACCCCTAAAAATGTAGGAAAATCATGTTCAGTCCATGGTGGACCATGAGGAATGTGAGGGAAACATTCTCACGATCACACTCCACTTGTGGACTGTCGTTCTATCGTGGATCAGGGTACACCCCTGGGCTGTGTCTGTGCGCACGCCCACTAGCTGCGGCCGATGCATGAGCACTGGGCCATGCACGCACCTGGGCCGCATGCGCCAGCGTCCGTCAGGCTTGGCTGCACCGCTGCTGGCCTCCATCACTCTGATCTTTGTACAGATTTTTTTTGAGCGTAACTTCTTCATCCGGACTCTGTTCAGGCTGATCTTGGGATCGTTGGACTCCGTTCATCATCTTGAACCTTGCTATGGATTTAATGTAGACCAAATGTTGAAGCATCAAATCCTAACAATCTTTATCTCGACTTGACATTCAGCCTTCTCCTAACTTTGAGAGCTTTTGGATCTCCTCGCCCCCATGCCTTGGAGCAATTGTCCGCTGATCATGGATGGACAAACATGAGAGTAAAATCAAACCACTCGATTCTATCTCCATCATATGCTGTGTTTCTTCTAACCTAAGAGCTGCTCGAGGTATCCTCCTGCAGCAATAGTAATCTCATCCTGTGATATCATCTCTCATCCTCTTGAGTCTCGCGTCTCATGCCCGATCCACCTCCACCTGGAGCTCCACCTCACTCTGGCCTCCTCCTGGCTCCTGAAACTTCATCTCGCACTGGCTCTCCATCAGGTAGTAATATCCTCTCATCCTCTTCTTTTCCTTTAGAATAACCCTATCACCATGCATGACCTTCAGGATTTCTCCATCAGTTACCGTTCTATAGCCTCTCGAATCCAGTTTGCTCAGTGAGATAAGATTCCACCTGAAATTGGATATGTATTAGATCTCTCCCAATCTCCTTACTACACCATCATGTATCTTTCAACTGATCATCTCGATACCTCTGATCACACAACTCGATCTATCCGACAAATAAATAGTGCCCTCACTGCTCTTCAGAGAGTCAAATTGCTCCTCTCTGTAATATATATGATAGGTGCATGTAGAATCTAAAATTTACTGCTGGAAAGAAGTAGATACTTTCATCAAATAATTTTAGGACATCATCCTCTGACTTGCTACTGGCTGCTGTTGCAGCAGCCCTTGTCTAATCTCTGAGTTGAGAGCAAGCTCTGACTAGATGCCCCAACTCATCACACTGGTAACATTTGGTCTTACTCAAATCCCTCATCTTGGACTATTGGAAAATGTGTCCCAAAATCAATCGTTAGTCTGTTGACGATTGTACTATTTGATATAATTATATATAAATTAATTAATAAAATATTTATTTGATAATTTTCATCATAAGCTTGTACATCTTCTATATCAAACTTCTTGTTATGATGAAAGTTCTTAGGACTATTTTAAATCGATAAAGAGGATTTATCATTTAGTCTTAAATGAGTTACGATCAAATGATATGCTATTACTAGATGATAGACATATCAAGTGTAGGTCATTGTGTGCCATATAGGTTGGTTGTCTCTTAACCAAGGAGCATGGAGATGCTGGTATGGCATGCAGATGAAATGTAGGAGTATATTTCACTGAACGTGACCAACTCGAAGTACTCTGCTGTCAAGAGTCACTCGAAAGGATATGGGTATAAGTGTCCTCCGACCTGAGATCACCACGGTGACTTGCAAGCAACTCACTGTGCTTTGGTGTCGGACTACTAATTTTTAATTCAGGATCGAAGGTTTCTGGACAAGTCAAGTACTTGTGAAGTCGGTGCATGAGTCAAGATGAATTGACCACTCCAAGAGATTGGAGAGAATGCTTTGTGTTTCAATTTAGTAAGACCTTGGCAGGCAATCTTGTGAGGAGTCACAGATTTATCAGGTTGAGACACATAATGGATGTACTGTTAAGAGTTGACAGTTTAAACTCTAAGTCATCCTAGCATCAAGGGTCAAAGGATGAATTATATAGTAACTATATCCAAATAGGTTCTTGAGTGTTGCTTTGCATACATTCGGCCTATCCGAACGTCGGTACCATTGCTAGATGGTTACTCGATTGGTACAGAAATCAGTTTCTATGCTACGACTTAGGTTCAACCTATGGGTCACACACATTAAAAGTTTTCTCTCGATCACATGGCTAATCTGAAGAGTCTCAGTGGATAGGACTCTGGTGAAGAGTCCCACTGGATGGAGACTCTAGAGAAGAGTCCACTAGACTTGGACTCTATCATTAATGGAGGATTAATTAGTGATTAGATCACTAATTAGCTTAATTTGATTGAGCATTAAAGTCTGGATCAAGTTTGATTGAATTGATTCAATCAGGTCAAGTCTGATTAGGTTATGAGATGACCTAATCGGTAAGGAGAAATGATCCTGATTTGATCGATCTATGGCTCAATTAATTTATTGATTTGATCAAATTTAATTAAGATTATAGAGTCTAATTAGATTAGATTCATCATATTTTATTTGGATCTAATTGGATTGGGTTTGAAAGAAATCAATTGGTTAAACCTAGAGTCCCAAATGAATGGGATCTCTCCCTTGCACCACCAAATTATCTCACACCTTTTCTCACCATAAAATAGTTTGTATGTGAGAAAATTAAAAATAATCTTTTTTGTCATCCATTAAGGATAGAAATTAGTTGATTTTGATTTGAATTCAAATTGTTTGAATTTCAACTTAAAACCTTATCCATATCCTTCCACATTGGTAGTTTTGAAGGTGCCCATTGTGTATGAAAAAAAAGTCTTTCTAATTGATTTTTATACCTAATTTTTTTATAAGTCTTCTTTAAGTTAGATAAGGTGAAAAAAAGTTAGAGTTAAATTAAAATTCAAAATGATTTGAATTCAACAAACTCCAGCCTTATCCTGTCTTATCTGGTTTGTGCGACAATCATAAAAAGGCATAATTTTTGTGCCAAAAGAGAGAGCTTTTCACTATGAGATATAGAGAGAAAGAGGGCAAAATCTTCTTTGGGATGTGAGTTTGGGTGGTTTCTTCTTCTTGGCGTGAACAAAAGAGGAGACCATTCTCCTCTCGGGTGAGAGACCTAGAACTATTCTAGATTTTTGGGTGAGGAAAAAATCAAAGAGAAGAGAGTCTTCATCTAATTTTTCTCCACCATCCATATCTCTCTGATCCATCTTCAATATCAAAAGATTCGAGATGATCAAAGAAGGAGATCAAGTCAGATCTACCATCAGAAGCCGACTGCACGAGCTAGCACTCCCATGGAGGCTGATCGGTTCGAGGGCTTCGTGTGGACCATCCGTAGAGGTCGGATGCTTGTGCGCTTGAGCACAGAGAGACTTTTAGATCTATATTTTGATCATGAGTTTGACTATCCATGCTCAGGTATTGGGTTTGAATCCTAGAAGTGGTAGATTAGATCTATTACTAAATGCTATTTTTGGTTCACATGCTTGTCATTTTAGATTCAGATTTTTATGCATATAAATTTATATCATCGATCTATTTATAGAAGTTTTAAGATAGATTTATATATATATTTATAGATTAAATAGTTTAATCTAATATTTTTTCTAAAAAATTTTTGAAATGCATGCATGAAACCCTGCGCATCCCAATAGTGGTATCAGAGCCACGTTCGATATGACATGATATTATATGTATTTAGATCTATAATTTAATTTAGATTAGATCTGATATATGATATTTAGATCTAAAATTAGTTATAGATCTGATCGCACAAATGATATAAGTTGTCCTGCTGTAAGGTTTATCCCTTACAGTGCAAAGGTTGTCCTAGTTTGTGCTGATCTTTATAAAATCTGATTTTAATTTGAAGTATGTAAAATTTATTTATGATGATTATTATCTAATTTTGATATGATCAAAATATAATAATCAGATCTAAAATAATTTAGATTAGATCTAAATTATTTAGATTAGATGATCTGAGTAGTGAAGTAATCGGATCGGATTTGTCACCAGGCCGTCCGATCATAGGAGGTAATAGAGATTAGATCTCTCTTTTTTCATTCAATTGGATCCTCTTATGATTGTAGGGGTCCATTATGACTATATCCATGAAGATGAATGAAAAAAAACTTTACTTTTCTCAAAATCTAAGATTGTGTATATAATACATTGTATGAAAAGTAGCTGCATCTAATCTTTGCAAATAAAATCTAAATCATGAACATATTTAGAATATTTTAAAATAATTTATGATTAATTTTATTACTATTTATATAAAATTATTTTGATCTAAAATTAATATAATTGTTGTAGTTCCCTTTGAGTCGACTCAGTATTATTTGGATCGACTCAGATCCTGTTCCTCAGCTCAATTTTTGTTGAGCTGACTCATTGTTACAGCTAAAAATTATGATTAATAATTATTATCAATGAGTCAACTAAGTCTTAAAACTTAGTCGACCCATTGTGATGAGTAGGCTCAATCCAGAGGTGAGCCGATTCAAGTTTCAGATCTAAATGATTGTGCATAAAATTAATTATAAAAATATTTTATAAAATTTGAAACTATTTTTAAATATCGAACCCTACCCACAGCCTCAAACTTAATTGAGAATTAAGTTGAACCTATTAGATCTAGAATTATGAATTAAAGATCTAATGTCATTCGCATAAAACATGGGTGATGGTTTATGGGTTAGCTTGATCAGGCCTCCTAATTGGGTTAGACCTAGGGTTAGAATCAAAGATCAAATAGACTAAGAAAAGAAATTAGATTAAATCAAATTTTTCTAGAGCCAATACAATAGTTGTAGTTGGTCGAGTCCATATCTTTGATTAGACCCAAATGGACTTTGATCTTGAGCTCAGCGTCAATCCAAATCCATAAGTAGATCCAATTGAAATCGATTAACCAGTTGGTGTCTAAGGTAAGTTTGGCAGTCTTGACGGTGGTCATTAATTGAGAGCTATTCCATAGATTGAGTCTATGACGAGTTAATGGCATATCCTCCATCGATCTCACTTACCTGGCAACATAGTGAATCAAGTTTTGATCAGATCGCTTAATGATTAGGGTTGACCCATGCTTACTAGAAAATCAGTTCAACTGATTTAGGTGCCCCTAGTTCGACTTGTCTTTATCCTCGACATGACTTGATGAAGTTGGGAGGATTGATGACTTGTCAGTTGGACTGGCTTGTTTCTAGTCCACCCTGATCTGACTTGGTGAAGTCAGTGGGAGGATTGAGATTAGTTGGTCTATGTATTTAATTCTGATAAATTATGTTAACCAAATTTCTAAATTATTAGGTCCATAAAATGAGCTAGTTATGGTGATAAATAGATCATAGCCTCCCATTAAGGTGAATGATAATGGATCTATTATTTCTGATTGACATTGCAGTGCCATCCGTCTGTATTTCTCTGAATGATGGAATTATTATTATCATATGATGACTCTATTGTACTATCTGATGAATGGTTGGTTGGTCGAGCCATACTCAGCCTGATTATTCATTAGTTAGAATCACTGAGTAGATTCATATTAATGGTTGGACCTAATCAGGACTTTCAGTGGAGGCCCATCACCTACTGAAAAATACCTGGGCAAAACTAATTACTAAAAGTTATTTAAAAAAATAATTATGGAGAACCTACCCATAGATGCATATGGGTTGGTCGAGCCATATTCGGCCTGTATGCAGTCAGTGTGGATTCTAGTACCTGCTAAGAATTAAGGTAATTCTTCGAATTGGAGGTAGAGGCTACCAATTCGTATAAAATAGTGAAGAACCTTTAGACTAAAGTCCATATCTTTAGGCTTGATTAATTCATATACTAATTAGGTCTGTATTTTTCTTTCTTTTCAAAATGGCTAGTAATTTATCGCTCCACTCACTGTTTGACAGTGATGGCTTATTGGACTCAACTTCGATAGCCAGTATCGAAAGTTGAATAATGGTCTTGAGCCCAATCTAGCTAAAAATTTAGGGCTGAATCGAGTCAAGCAGACTATGACCCAAATAGCTAAAAAAATGAGCAATTAGTTGTGATCAAGGTGCTTATATGATAACACCTTATAATTTCTCTATATGTGAACTACTACCTAGGTATTAGATATCGAAATTCAGTTCACATATGCAATTCATTGCAAGACTTCAAGTTAGTAGAAAATTTAAGAATGACGAGAGATTCCTAAATATGGAGATAGAAGTCAAGTTTCAATCCAATTTAGGAGTCGTCGAGCTTGTTTTCAAGTCTAATAGTATCATTTTAAGTAGTTATCACTATTGTCCATCTTTCTTGATGAATATAATCTCTGTTGATCTTTTGACTAAAGATATTATAATTTATCAATAAAGAATGATTATTGTGATATCATTATGAATGATGTTACAATAATGCAAGGACAATTAAGAAATGGCATCTATGTATTGTCACAGTCTATGAGTGTAATGTACACTCAAATAAATTCCAAATTAGATAATATCACAGATGCCTACCTTTGGCATTGCAGGCTCAGTCATATTAACAAAAGTAGGATAAACAGGTTAGCATAAGAGGGTATCCTCAATATCAATGATTGTGAATCATTGCTGACCTGTGAGTCTTGTCTTCTTGAAAAATAACTAAGTCACTTTTTACTGAAAAAGGTGAATGAGCTAGTGAAGTTCTAGGTCTAATACATAGTGATGTTTGTGGACCTATGAACATTAGTCCAGAGGAGGGTATAGCTATTTCATTACGTTCACAGACGACCTATCTAGTATGGTATGTCTACTTGATGAAATACAAGTCTAATCATTTGAAATATTCAAACGATTTTAATAAATAGAAAACAAACTAAAAAATATTAAGACTCTTCGATCTGACGAGGAGGTGAATACTTTTCAGTGAATTTTAACATATCTTGGAGAGAATGAGATTCTCTCACAATGGACTCCTCCAGGGACACCACAGCATAACGGTGTCTCAGAAAGAAGAATCGAACCTTATTGGATATGATTCGATCCATGATGGGTTTGCAAGTCTGTCGATTTTTTTTGGGATATGCACTTGAGACAGCCTATTTTGTGTCAATAATTTTCAGCAAGTCATTAGTAAAACACCATATGAGATATGGTCAGGACGTAGGCCGAACCTCACTTACCTTAAGGTCTGGGGTGTCCGGCTTATGTCAAATGATTACAAACCGACAAGCTCGGACCTAGGTCGATAAGTATAATTTTGTAGGGTACTCAAGAAATGAGGGGATATTACTTTTACCTCTCCTTAAGCAAAAGGTATTTGTCAACAGTAAGGCACACTTTTTAAAAAAAAGTTTCTTAGTAAGGAATAAGTGCCTCTAAAGTCGAGCTTGACGAAGTTCGACAGTAGAAGAACCACACCAGTAACTGAATCTAACCAGATTTGATAAGATCAAATCCGAGCCCAATATACAAACATCCTTCAGGCGATCGGTAGAATACCACATCAGTCAGATAGATACCTAGGTTTCTTGGTCGAGATGGTGATCCTATTGAGCTCGATGAGAACAATAAGGATCCAGTCACCTATATGGATGCAATGTAGAGGTCCGACTCTGAGAAATGCTTGAATCATGAAATCCGAAATGAGTCCATGAAGATTAACAATGTGTAGACATTGGTTGATCCACCTGAAGGGATAAAATCCTAGGTATAAGTGGGTCTTCAAAAGAAAAGGGCACAGACGGAAAGGTTGAGACTATAAAGCCATCTGGTTCCAAGGGATATCGTCAATATTATGGTATTGACTATGAGAGATTTCTCTCCTATGACAATGCTTAAGTCCATTCGGATCATGCTTACATAGCTGCATATCTAGACTATGAAGTCTGACAAATGGATATGAAGATAGTTTTTCTAAATGGAGAGCTGAATAAGAGGTGTATATGATGTAATCTGAAGGGTTCACATCTACAGACGAGTAAGATGTGCAAGCTTCAAAGATCCATTTATGGATTGAAGCAAGCATCTCAGAGTTGGAACATACGTTTTGATAAGTGATCAAAACGTATGGCTTCATTAAGAATGGAGAGGAACTCTGTATATATAAGTGGGCTAATGGTTCAGTAATTGTATTTCTTATTTTGTATGTGGATGATATTCTCTTAATCGAAAATGATGTCCCTACATTATAAGGAATAAAAGTATGGCTGTCGTCATAATTCTCCATGAAGGATCTAGGAGAAGCAGCCTACATCCTAGGATGAAGATCTATAGAGATAGATCTAAGAGGCTCTCAGACTCTCCAATCAACGTACATAGATACCATGCTGAAAGGTTAGCATGGAGAATTTCAAGAAAGGCTATCTTCCGATAGACCATGAAATTTTTCTTGAAGAAAGATTGTCCGACAATCCCTCAAGAGAGAGAGTATGAGTAGAATTTCATACGCCTGGTAGTGGATTCTATAATGTATGCCATGATATGTACAAGACGGATGTGGCATACTCACTAGGAGTAGTGAGCAGATATCAATCAGATCTGGTGAGAACTATTGGAAGGTTGCAAAAATCATCCTTAAGTATTTGAGAAATACTAAGGAGCAGTGGCTCGTTTATGGAAATCTGACTTGAAACTCATGGGATACACTGATTTTAATTTTTAGTCAGATCATGATGATAACAAAACGTGTCGGGATACATCTTTACCCTAAATGGTGGAGCTGTCTGTTGGAAAAGTTTCAAGCAGCACACCATAGCCGATTCTGTTTGGAGTAGAGTACATCACGGTATCTGATGCTACAAAAGTTCATCACTGAGCTTGAGTGGCACCTCCATCGATGGTCCATTTGCTTTATTGCGATAGTACTGGAGCCATACTCAAGCAAAGAAGCCAAGGCACATCAGCGGACAAAGCATATTCTGCATCGCTACCACTTTGTTGAGAGATCGTGGATTGAAGTGACGTCGACCTTCAGAAGATCGATGGAAAGGATAATCTAACTAACCCATTAACTAAAGCTCTTGTGGTAAAGGAGTTCGAAGATCATAAAATGAAGATGGATATACGATACTGTACTATTGGCTTTAGTACAAGTGGAAGTTTTGGAAAATGTATCCAAAATTAATCGTCAGCCTTTGACGGTTGTGCTATTTGATATAATTATATATGAATTAATTAATAAAATATTTATTTGATAATTTTATATAAGTTGTACATCTTCTACATCGAACTTCTGTGTTATGATAAAGTCTTTAGGATATTTTAAATCGATAAAGGAGGATTTATCATTTAGTCCTTAAATAAGTTCACGATCAAATGATATGCTATTACTAGGACGATAGACATATCAAGTGTAGGTCATTGTGTGTCATATAGGTTGTTGTCCTCTTAACCAAGGAGTGTGGAGATGCTGGTATGGCATGCAGGTGAAATGTAGGAGTATATTTCACTAAACGTGACCAACTCCGAAGCACTCTACTGTCAAGAGTCACTCTGAAAGGATATGGGTATAAGTATCCCTCCGACCTGAGATCACCACGGTGACTTGCAAGCAACTACTGTGCTTTGATGCTGGACTATCTGAATTTCTAATTCAGGATTGAAAGATTTTTGGGCACAGTCAAGTACTTGTGAAGTCAGTGTGTGAGTCAAGATGAAATTGACCACTCTAAGAGATTGGAGAGAATGCTTTGTATTTCAATTTAGTAAGACCTTGGTCAGGTAATCTTTATGAGGAGTCACAGGATTTATCAGGTTGAGACACATAATGGATGTACTGTTAAGAGTTGACAGTTTAAACTCTAAGTCATCCTAACATCAAGGTCAAAGGGATGAATTATATGGTAACTATATCTAAATAGGTTCTTGAGTGTTGCTTTGCATACATTCGCCTATCCGGATGTGGATACCATTGCTAGATGGTTACACCGATTGGTCAGAAATCAGTTCTTGTACTATCGATTAGGTACGAACCTATGGGGTCACACATATTAAAATTTCTCTTCGATCACATGGCTAATCTGAAGAGTCTACTGAATGGAGACTCTGGTGAAGAGTCCCACTAGATGGAGACTCTGCTGAAGAGTCCCATTGGATGGAACTCTAGAAGAGTCCACTAGACTTGACTCTATCATTAATGGAGATTAATTAGTGATTAGATTACTAATTAGCTCAATTTGATTGAGATTAAAGTCTGGATCAAGTTTGATTGAATTGGATTCAATCAGGTCAAGTCTGATTAGGTTATGAGATGACCTAATCGGTAAGGAGAAATGATCCTGATTTGATCGGATCTATGGCTTAATTAATTTATTGATTTGATCAAATTTAATTAAATTGTAAGAGCTAATTAGATTAGGTTCATCATATTTTATTTGGATCTAATTGGATTGGGTTTGAAAAAATCCAATTGGTTAAACCCTAAAGTCCAAATGAGTGGGATTCTCTCCTTGTGCCATCCAAATTATCTCATACTTTTCTCACTGCACAAAATTAGTTTGTGTTGAAAAAAATTAAAAAATAACCCTTCTTTTGTTGCCCATTAAGATAGAAATGGTTGGTTTTGATTTAATTCAAATTGATTTGAATTTCAACTTAAAACCTTATCCATATCCTTCCACACGTCGGCAGTTTTTGAAGGTGCCCATTGTGTATGAGAAAAAGAAGTCATCTTAATTATTTTTATACCTAATTTTTTTGATAAGTCCCTTTTAAGTTAGACAAGGGTGAGAAAAAGTTGGAGTTAAATTAAAATTCAAAATAATTTGAATTATAACAAACTCCAGTCCTTATCCTATCTTATTTGGTTTGTGTGACAATCATAAAAAGGCCATATTTTTGTGCCAAACTAAGAGAGCTTTTCACTATGAGATACCAAGAGAAAGTGGGTGAAAATCCTTCTTTAGGATATGAGCTTTGGGTGGTTTCATTCTTTTTGGTATGAACAAAAGAGAAGACCGTTCTCCTCTCGAGTGAGAGACCTAGAACTATTCTAGATCTTTGGGTGAGAGAAAAACTAAAGAGAAGAGAGTCTTCATCTAATTTTTCTCCACCATCCAGTATTTTCTTCTGATCCATCTTCAACATCGAAAAGATTCAGATGATCGAAGAAGGAGATCAAGTCAGATCTGCCATCAGAAGCCGACTGTGCGAGCTAGCACTCCCATGGAGGGCTGATCGGTTCGAGGGGATTTGTGTGGACCATCCGTAGAGGCAGACGCTTGTGCGCTATGAGCGATCAGAGAAAACTTCAGATCTATATTCTGATCATGAAGTTTGACTACCCACACTCAGGTATTGGGTTTGGAATCCTAGAAGTGGTAGATTAGATCTATTACTAAATGCTATTTTTGGTTCACATGCTTGTATTTTAGATTCAAATTTTTATGCATATAAATTCATATCATTGATCATTTGTAAAGTTTTAAGATCAGATCATATGCATATATTTATAGATTAAATAGTTTAATCTAATATTCTTCCGCTGAAAAATTTTTTAAATACATGCATGAAATCCCTGCGCATCCCAACATGGACTTGGACCGTCCTCATCGTGATCTTCTGTCGTTCCGTCTACCACCTCTTGGTCCTCCAAAAACCATCAAAGCTGAACTACTGTCTGAGCTCGAAGCTGGGTCCTTTCTCCTAAGAACCTTATTTTAAAGAATCGCCATGGTGACCTCATCTATCTTGATGGTGCTCTTCCTTACTTCTTTATAGGACTTATACGAAGGAGAAAGCGATGCTAGCAAGACTAGCATTCTGATCTTCTCTTTAACTTTCTTGCTAATGCTGAGGAGATCAATGAGGATCTTTTGAAAGTGGCTGAGATGCTCCTGCATGCTCTATCCCTCAATCATCCACACCTGATAGAACTGCCTTGAGATTCAATCACAGCACCATTGGGGAAGTCTCACCAAGTACATGTATCACCACCTCATCCATTAGGTACATATAGATGGTACTCATCGTTTGCATTTATAGCCGCCTCTAATTTGTACCTTCATGGTAGTCGGCTTTCCCTCATATAAGAGAATATTGATCAACCTTTGCTGGATGAGCACGTCCTTCACCCTCACCTGCCACAAGGAGAAATTGCTCTTTCCATCAAATCTATTGATCTTTATCTTGATTGAGTCTGTCTTTTCCATCTTCAATCTTGCTCAACACTACTGCAACCTACGTCTTGGTACCGACTCACTCTGATACTACTTATTGGGGATGTTTGGTCAAGACACCACCTCCATAGGACCTTTTTTGATGCCACACATCACAGTAGGAAGAAAGAAGAAATAAAATAAAAATAATTAAATATATGGATCAGCCAAAATGCTCACCTCCATAGGGCATTAAAGCTTCACTATAAAAAAAAAAAAAATTACAAGAGGAGATCATACCCTTAACTCTCATACACCCAATCTCTTTCTCATAAGAAGCTCTCTATTACAAAGGCTCTCTCTAGAAAGATCCCCTAAACCTCTGAAGCGACCACTGTCTGCTACCTGACAGTCTACCTGAAGCATCCTGCCTCTACTCTTGCCAGCTCCTCTTAGTCTGCTACTACTCTGGATCCTCGGCTGAACACACCACACCACTGCACCCGCTCTATTCTGCCACAGGTCTTTTAAAGACCTAAATCCTTGTTAGACTCGATGTAGGAGTCCTATCATAGCTCAAATAGGCTTCTGTTTATTGGATCTTAGCAGCATGCATCCCAGACCTTCTGATTGCATGTCCTACATGAAATTTGGCATGATACGATGCCCAAATACCCCTAAAAATGCATGAAAATCATGTTCGGTCCACGATGGACCACGAGGAACATGAGGGAAATATTCTCGCGATCCACGTTCCATCCTGTGGACCGTCAATCCACCGTGGATCTGATGGAACCAGATCTAGGGTTTCAGGGTTAGATCTTGAAACTTTTTCAAGATCATACAGCGAAAGACTAAAATAAATCAAAATTTATTTTCTAAAATCAGAGAATCCCTAGATCTAAGATCTTATTATATGATTATCACATAGCATTAAATCAAAATTAAAATATAGAATATAGCATGAACTACATATTGATCATATCAACATGTTTCAATACTACATCTAATGTATGTGTTAAACAATAGATCAGATCTATTACCTTGCAAGTTAGATGTTCTAACTTTGCTGATCCAGGTTTGAGGATGATGTTGCAAGCTGCACATGCATCCAGCCTCTAGGAGTCGTCCACACGAGCCCACGAATCTCGATCAGAAGTCCTGCTTCAGGAAATCAGCACAGTATGCTAGTACTGTGCTGATCTTTCTTTGATGGTTGATCGGTGCCTCCTTCTTCTTGATTTAGACTCTTCCAAAGATAAAAAGTAGGAGGAGGAGTTTTAGATCTGAGATACTCTCAGGAAACTCAAGATGGAGGGAGGAAAGATATGAAAACAAACAACCCTAGAAGAAGACCCTCTTCTTCTTCTCGTTTCTCACTCTAGACACCCTAACTTGTGTCTATTATATCTCAACGACCTAAAGGTCTTTCTCTCTGATTTTTGGATATCTCAAATGCCTCTCAAATATATAGCTTATACAAAAATTTTGTTAAGAAACTCATTTTATATAGAGAGATATGATAGAGTCCTGTCTAGGTCAAATACCTAGTCAAGGCTTATCCAAACATGGCAAGTTAAGGGCGCCCAACTCTTGAGCACCTCCTCCTTATTTCATGCATAGATCACTAGCAAAGGGTGCACAATGTATACCCTAAAAGCCATAAAAATTCCAAAAAAAATTTGGATAGATTCAGTGCAAAATTGAAAGAGTTTGGATTTCTAAAACTCTATCTCATAGAATTCGAAATCCAAACTTATTCCTTTTTGATTTGATCCAAACCACCTTCCATGTAAGAAAGAAGAGAGGAAACCTTTTGTGAACATGGGAGAGACCTGGGAGAGGGCTTTTGTTGCACAAAATAAGAGGATATTGGCATTGAATGAGAGAGAGGGCGTGGGGAAGGCTTATGTGGCGCAAGGTGGAATCCTAGTCTTACTAGGATTCTATCTTATGACTTGTTTTAATTTGGTTTCTCAAGATAAATCAAAATAAAATTAGATCAACCCAATTAAAATAGGTATTAATCTAATTAAGAACCTAATTTAATCAGATTAAATTATATTTAAATTCTGATTTAATTGTCTAATCAAATTAGAAATTAGATTGACCCAAGTCCTAGTTGAACTAGGACTAGTTTTTCCATTCATTTGGCTTATCCAATAAACTAATTGACTTGATCCAATCAAGCTCAAACTAAATCTAATTAAATAATATTTAATTAGACTTAATCTCAGCCCATTGACTTAATCAAAATAAGTCAATTAGCAATCGAATTGCTAATCGATCCTCCTGCAACACTTGCACTGTGTTAAATGTTAATCGTATTGATCATTTAACCCTAGAACGATTCTTAATCATTGTCAACCATCCAATCGGATCATGAACTCTAATGTGTATGACCTCATAGGTTCGAACCTAAACCGATAGCATAGGAATAAATTCCTTACCAATCGAAGTGACCATCTAGCAATGGCACCCGATGACCGGATAGGTCGAATGTGTAGAACAAACATCCTTAGAACCCATGCGGA
>NC_025996.2:70893928-70958717 GCF_000442705.2 Elaeis guineensis
ATAATTATTGTCTTTGTATGATAATTGTATCATTTGGTCACGAGTAGGATTTAAGAATCACATAATAAATCCACCTTTATCATTTTGGAAGTAGTTCTAAGGATTTTATCATAACATATGAGTTCTATTTTAGAAGATATATTTCTTATGATGAATCTGCCAGATAATATTTATTATTTTATAATTCATATACTTATATGGAGCACAATCATCTATAACCTCGATGATTGGCTTTAGAACACATTTCTCAACAACTCTCACTTGGACTAAAGCCAATCAAATTGGTATCAAATACCCATCTTCCATTTTAGATCATCGAACTCATTAGATCTAATTGCTCTAGTCAATGGATCGATCAAGTTCTCCTTTCAGTCGATCTTCCTGAGATTGACTTTATTTGATCTTATCGAACAAGATGATTGCAATGCAGAAAGTGTTTTGGTTCACAGATGGAACATCAGTTCTTCAGCTTGAGCTATAGCTCCAGTAGTGCTGTTAATACAGAAGAACTGAACCATCAATGGAGGATGCCTCTCCAAGCTCGCTAATAAACTTTTATAACCAAACAACTTCTTTACCAGCATCAAATGCTGCAAAGAACTCTGTATCGTAAATAAAATTGGCTACTAACTATTGCATGGAACCTTTTCCAGCATGTCGCTCATTTTTTTAGGATAAAAATACAATCTGACACAACTTTATCATTCCCATCCAACTAAAAACTAGAATCAGTATTCTATAGATTTTAAGTCAGATTCTCCATAAACGAGCCATTGGTTCTTAGTATTTCATAAATATTTAAGGATGGTTCTTATAACCTTCAAATCTTTATGGAGAATAGAGATGACAACCAAGCTTTTATTCTCTGTAATGTAGGGATGTCATTCTCGATTAAGAAAATTTCATCCAAACAGCACAAAGAATGGTTTTACAGAATTATTACCCATTTGTACATTCAGGATTCTACTTCATTCTTAACAAAGTCATATATTCAAAATATATATTCTAATTTGAGAAGCTTGATTCAATCTGAATGGAGTGGAGGATTGCCACAAGGAAACTATCTCGTCATAGTCAACACTATAACTTTGATGAAATTCTTTGACAATCAACAGAAATTAATAGGTCTCACCTTTCCATCTGCACCTTTTATCCATCTAAAATCCAATCACCTTATGGGTCTTATCCCTTCAGGTGAATCAACGAATGTCCATACATCGTTGATCTTTATGGACTTCATTTTAGATTTAATGGCTCCAAGCCACTTCTCAATGTTAGATCCCTGTATTGCATCCATATGGGAAGATCAAATCTCCATCTTGAATTTAGAAATTGAAGTATCTGATCGGTTGATATGGTACTCTACTATATCTATTCAAGGATGCCTTTACATCGAATTTCAGATTTGATCTAATCAACTCCGATTCTATTGGTTTGTGTCAGAGTTGGTTCTTCACCTATCAAGCTTCATCAAGTTTGCTCTTAACGACATCAGTTCCTTCGTCAAAAAATTTTTTTTCAAAAGGAATACCTTAAGATTCATGAACATCTCATGTCCATTAGAAAGGTAGAAGAAATATCCTTAAATAATATTTAATCAGATCAAGATCCAAACTAATCGATTTGGTGAACATTTTACACAAATTCGACACCCCAAACTTAAGGTAAAGATTATCAAATTATCCAAGTCCATATCTCATATGGAATTTTGGTGATCGATTTGCTCAGAATATTCTCGAGCATATATCAAGTAATCTATAAAATATGACTTAGACAGACCAGCAAACCCCATAGTGGACCGAACATGTCTAACAAGATTTAATTTCTTTTTCAGACATCTTTTTAAATAGTGATGTCTTAGGAGAGATCCATTAACAGAGAATTTAATTTCTTTAAGACATGTCAAAACTTACTGTAAAGTTATTCACTTCATCAGTCAAACCGATAAATTCTAATACTCTTTGCAGTCATTTCCTACCTTATTACAGAATCATTTAAATATTTCAATTGATTCAAATTTATGCTTCATAAGCAAGACGCACCCATGTCAAGATAGGTCGTCAAAGATTTAATGAAGTAGTAAGCCCTCTTCTGGTACTTATGTTCATGAGTGCAAATACATCAATATGTATCAAACTCAGAACATCACTGGCTCATTCATCATTTCCAATAAAAGATGAATAAGTCAACTATACCAAAAGCAAGCTTCAATAACATATCTAATCTAGGATGCTAGTTAGATGTGTACTTTATACTAACAGGCTATCATAATGAGTTTATATCATTTTCAATTGTCTACTCATTATTGTAGTATCATTCACTACAACAATTATACTTATTGACACCATCAATAAGATTGGACAATAATGACAATCACTTAAAATGAATCTTCAGGATTGAGAACAAGCTCGATGATTCCTAATGTTAAGACTGGAACAGACTTTCATGTCTTGCATTTAAGACTCTCTTGCCGTTTTCAAACTTTATACTATCCTGAAGTCTTTTACAACTATTTACAAATATGACTTATACTATCAGTATCCTATACCCTGATAGTAGGATTACAAATAGAAAAACTTAAAGGAGTTATTACATAACATCTTGACCAGCAACAATTGCTGATTTTTTTTTAAGCCTTTTTGGGTTAGTTTGAAACTCTTGATTAATTCTCTCAAAAACTATATTCAACTTTTGATATTGGCTATCGAAGTTAGGTCTGATAACATTTTCACTATCTAGCAGTGAAGAGAGCAATTATTTTCTAGCCATTTCTGAAAAGAGAATAATTAACCTATTAGTATATGAATTATTTTAAGCCTAAAAATTTGAACTTTAGTCTAAAGGTTCTCCCACTATTTATACAAAATTAGCAACCTCTACCTCCAATTCAAAGAATTACTTTAATTCCTTAGCGATTGATAGAATCCACACAGACTACATTCAAGCCCGAGTGTGGCTCGACCAACCCTAGTGCATCCATGGGTAGATTCATAACCAATTGTTTCTTCAAATAATTTTTAGCAATCATATTTTACCCCAGACATCTCTTCAGCAGGCGTGTGGCACCTCCACTAAAAATTCTGGTTAAGTCCAACCATTAATATAACACATCAAGTGCATCCAACAAAATGGATGTCCAGACCCGAGTGTGGCTCGACCAACCTGAGCATTGATCTGAAAGTATAATAAGATGATCATATAATAGATGATAATTTTAATACGTAATAGACACCAGGGTGTGGCACCTCCAATGCCTATTTAAAATATTGGACTCATTATCACGCACCTTAATAGGAGGCTATGATCTAGTTATCCCATAACTAGCTCATTTTATGGACCTAATAATTTAGAAGATTTGATTAATTTATTTTAGAGGACATCAATCGACCTATAAATCATAAATCCTCCCACTGACTTCATCAAGTCATGAAAAGGACTAGTGACTAGTGGGTCCAATCGACATATCGTAGATCCTCCCACTGACTTTACTAAGTCATAAGAAGGATTAGAGATAAGTCGGTCCAGGGTATCTAAATCAGTCATACTGATTAACCTTAACAACATGGGTCAACTCGAGTCACCTAGCGATCTAATCATCCTAATGACTCGGGCTCAACCTTTGAGCCTGAATCAAGATTCATTTTGTTTGATCAAAGATATAGACTCGATTAACTACAACTATTATTTTTGATCTAGAGTACCCTTGATCTAATCTAAATCAACTATTGGTTAGATTGGATCAACTACTCTTTTTAATCCATTAAGTCTTTGATTCTAACCTTAGGTCTAAACCAATTAAAAGGATCTGATTTGAGTTATCCCATGCCTCATATTTTATGCAATATTATTAGATCTTAAATCATAATTCTAGATCTAAAATATATTTCTTAATTCTTAATTAAGTATAGCATCAATATGGGTTAAGGTTATGAAATAATTTCTTATGTAAACTTTTTACATTAAATATAAAATCTTTTTAGATCAAATCTAAATTTTTATGATTTCAATCAAAATAATTTTGATTAATCAAGATTAAATGTAACTAATTTTTTGCAACTTGTATCACATACAACAACACCTAGGGTTTCAAGATCTAGGATTTTACAGAAAAATAAGTTTTCTCCTTTCGCTTTCTTCTTCATGGGACCTCACAGTGGCACCCCTACAAGCCATGAAGAGCACCCCATTGAGAGAGGGTCATGTAATCCTACTTGCTCCTAAGATCGGACGGTCTGATGATTACCCAATCTGAGTACTTTGCTACTCAGAACATCTAATCTAATTCACATATCATATATACAAAAAATTTAGATCAAATCTAAATTATATTAGATCTAATTTTATATTAGATCATATCTAAAATTAGATTCATAATACATCTCATACATTGCTAAATCTAGATTTCAACTCTACATGCATATATGTTCATGTCATAATGAACCTGGCTTTGATACCATTTGAAGGGAAGCGTGGTGGGTGATGTGCATGCATTTTCAAAAATTTTACAGTGGAATATGTATAGATTAAATAATTTAATCCATAATGCAGGTATAGATCAAATCTAAATCACCATACAAGATCTATGACATAAACTAATATGCATGTATATACATCTAAAATCTAAAATTTAACAAGTACAGATCATATCTATGTATAATAGATCATATCTAATTCATATTTAGATTACATCTAAAAATTAATTGAGATCAAAATCTCATACCTAAGCACAGGTAGTAGATCATCACATCCAAAATCCATGATAGATGATTCTTGATGATGCTTGGCAGTCGCACATGCGTCCGACCTCTACAGGTATCCACACGAAGTCCTTGTACTAATCGATCTCTCTAGGAGTGCTAGCTCGCAAGGACACCATTCTTTGGCTGATCTAAGAGGAACATGATAGAGATGAAGAATAAAGAGACTCTCTCCTTTTCTTTCTAGATCCATGTATCTGATCTCTATAATAGAGATGAAGAGAAGAATCTTTTCTTCTCAATTTTTCATGCATAAGTGAGAAACTTTCTCTCTTCCTTTCATGCCCTTAAGAAGAATTTTTCTTCTCTAATTTTTTATGATGAAAATTAAATCTAATTTTATTTTTCATACTAAAATTATATAAAATTTTGAGATCTAAAAAAATTCAAAAGAGGGATCCAAGAGAAGAACCATTCTTCTCTCTTCTTCTCCCTTTTTCTTCTTGATCTAGAACTCTAGAGATCCCCAAACACCCAATCAAATTTTTTTAATATTTTTTTTCTAAATTTTTAAATTAAAAATTAGATCTAATCTAATTTTTATCTTAAAAAAATAAAAAAAAAAATTGAAAGAAGAACTTCTTCAAGGCTGCACACAAGAAAGAAGATCCATCTTCTTCCTTGATCTAAAACTTCAAGAAGTCCCAAATCCAATCAGATTTTTTTTGATATTTTTTCTTCAAATTTATATATTAAAATTAAATTTAATCTAATTTTTATCTTAAATAAAAATTAAAAAAAAATCTAAAAGAAGAACTCCTTCTTCAAGGCTGCACACAAGAAAGAAGACCCATCTTCTTCCTTGTCTTTCTCTCGTTGGGAAGAACTTGCTTCTCCAATTTTCTACTGTATAACTAGCAGAGAAGCCTCTTTTTGATACCCAAAAACTAACAAGAAAGAATCTCAAAAATATATCAAGATGGGAAGGAGAGGAGGGGTTGGCGTGGGGATATTGGGGCGTCCAACTCTTGGACATCCCCTCCTTATTTTGGCGATAAGAAAAGAAGGGGGGATGCCCTTCTTTCTCATGGAAGAAATAAGGAGACACACACCTCTTTTGGGGCATGGGATCTCATGTTAAAAGGATTTGAGGTATGGAGAATTAATAGCACATGGGTTGGTTCCAAGTTGGTTAAGTCCTATTCCAAATAGGATTCAAGATCTTGATCAAATTCTAACTAATTCTTGGATCCAATCTTAACTAACTTAGAAATTAGTTATAACCAACTAACTAATTGAGTCCTAGTCCAATTTTTAGGCCCCAATTGAATTTGTAATTAGTTAGATTAAAACTCCATTGATCCAGGGATTGATTCTAAATGGAGATCAGGTGCTTCATTTGATATTAGGGCTTGATTCAATCAAGCCTATTATTCCATAGGATTAGATCCAATCCAAGCCTATATAAAACTAATTGAATTATATTTAATTTAGAATAATTTTAAATTCATGCATCTCTGAGATCAATTGGAATAAGCCCTGTTATTCAATAGGGCTGCATCCAATTAATCCAAAGCCAATCTAATTGAATCTAATTCAATTAGATCTAATCCAATCTTCATTACTCAATCAAATTGAGCTAATTAACAATCATATTATTAATTAATTATTCTTCTAATTATCAATCAAATTGATAATTAAATTTTTCAATGATTCATAATCGTCGATCAGTAATTTGATCAGATAGGTACTTTTATATGTGTGACTCCATAGGTTTGAACCTAAGTCGGTAACACAAGAATAATTTTTATACTAATCGATGTAACCATCTAGCAATGGGACCCGACGTCCGAATAGGCCGAGTCTATGTCTAGCAACACTTTAGAACCCATGTGGATATAGTTACTGTATAATTTATCCCTTTGACACTTGATGCTCAAGGATGACTTTGGGTTAAACTGTCAACCCAAGAAGAGTGGTCCATATTGCTCTCAATTTCAAAAATTCTGTGACTCCTTACTAGGACTACTTTGATCAAAATTTTGCTGAATTGAAACACAATGATGCATCATCTCCAATTTTATTTGGGGTGGTCAATCCCATCTTGACTCGCATTTAGACTTCACAAGTACTTGACTGTACCCAAAAATCTTACATCATCGAATTAGAAATTCAAGTAGTCCGGCACCAAAGCACAGTGAGTTGTTTGCAAGTCACCGAGACAGTCTCAGATCTGAGAGACACATATACCCATATCCCATCAGAGCAACCCTTGACAGCATAGTGCTCTGAAAGTGGTCATGCTCAGTTAAATGTACTCTTACATATCATCCGTATGCCATATCCATATCACCACACATCTTGGTTAAGAGGACAACCAACTAATATAGTATACAACAACCTATACTCAATATACTTATCATCTTTGTGACAATTATATCATTTGGTCGTGAACAAGATTTAAGAACCATATGATAAATCCTCCTTTATCATTTTAGAAGTAGTTCTAAAGACTTCATCATAACATATGAGTTCTATTTTAGGAGATATATTCCTTATGATGAATCTGTCAGATAATATTTATCATTTTATAATTCATATACTTATATGGAGCACAATCATCTATAACCTCGATGATTGATTTTAGAACACATTTCTCAATCGATGTGTAGGATAAATTCTGACTCTAATGTTAGTTGTAGAACTGGATGTCATGCTACGACACAGTACTGCAAAGACAATGGCACCATAGCCCTTGCTAAGGAGCCCAAGATCTCATCAGAAGTCCAAACACATGGAGCAGCAGTGTACACGACTACCTCATATCGAGATGCAAAAGTAGAATTCGCAGATAACATAGCAGATCCACTGACTAAGCAATTGAGCAACCAAAAATGAAAGTCCACCTTGAGAAGATGGGACTTAGATTTATGGTCAATTGCTTTAGTCCAAGTGGGAGATTGTTAGATGCATATCCTAGAAGTCAATATGGCTGACACATTGTAATATATCTAGGGTATTATTTTATACTTAATATATTGATATGATCAATAAAAGAGGCAAATTTTTTTTCATTCAAGTGTAATGTGTCCTTGAATCATCCATGAAATTAGTTTTGATATATATTCTCAAAGTGTTGAGAATTAGAGACATGTATTTAATTTCTAAAGACTCCCGATCATAAGATCATTATGAGGACGATGATAGATCCAGATAGACTGACACACAAATTACTTTCTTCAAGATAGATGGATCTCTAATCTACTATGTAGAGATAGGGTGACAAGTGCGGGTGGTTGTTAGAGAATAACTGGTACTGAGCGTGACCATACGAGAGATCACTTGGATTTTTATTCAATCATCAGTAATTATCTCAATACTGTAGTTGTGTGACTGATCCTTTGACTTGAGATGGTACTGCTACTCACAGTGAGGTTACTGAAGTTTGATTGACACATAAACATGGGTCTCAATGAGCCCTTATAGTGGATGTTGGTGATAGTTGGTCCACTGTAAGAGTGGGGTGCGCATCAAGATAGGATCTATCGATCTTGATAGAGAGGAGTAGTCCTATGAGATTTGAGAGGAGGCCAAGAGTCTGTAGCCACAGTAGTGTGATTAATAGAAAAGAATTTTTATAGAAGTCACAACTGGACTTAAGCTAATCAATCTATCATATGATTGATGTTGAGGTTTGATGATTTATCCATGATCTACCATCTAGTCAGGACTCACGATAGAGGGACTAAATCACACGTTAACTACACCTAGAGGTTCATTTCACTTCTATTGGATTACCATAATATACTGCTAGATATTTCTGATGGATTGTGAGAGCTCACTAGGGTTGTTTTGGATTGACAATCCTTATTGAGTTAGAGTGAAATTATTTCGATCCATTGAAAAAAGTTTCAATGATATGATGAAAGAGATCATTGTTTATCTTACTATCAGATAGAATTGAATGTATGAGGTCACACAACAAAAGGATTAGGCCTGAAATAAGTAATTAAGCTTATGAAGTGTCAATTTGGTTTAGAGAAACCCATTGGGTTCATGGTAACCTTGCTAGCACATGATTGGATCCAATTCTTCTTTCCGTTGGATTACTTATTTGATAAGTTAATTTTAACTTAATATCTGCTAATTATCTATATGAATAAGTTCATGAAACTCTAATTGTTGGGTGTCTAAGGTTATGGATCACATAAATTAAGGATGCAAGTCCCTTTGAATCTCCTTGATAGTTATTATGGGGTGTCACTTTAATTTAATCAATTTGGGCATGTCCATTAATTAGAGGGTCTTTGATTTTCATATGGGGTGTCTCTTAGGTACAAAAGAGGATGATTAATTATGGATGCAAGGGCTCCAATAGTTGGTGCCTAATGGGCTTTCTAATATAAGTTGGATAACTAAAGTTAATAGGAATCCTAATGCAAGTAGGACTTATATTATGAGATTAAATAAGATTCAATCTTTATGTCTATTTAAAGAAACATCCCTTAAGATCCCTAGAGCATTAAAACCAGCAATCCCTCACACTCAAAGGCTCTCCCCACGCCCTTTCTTCCTCTCCCTTTCTCTTCTCTTAGGTATTTTATACAACCCTTCCTTAGGATGCGCATCCCAAGGAGTTCCATGCCCAAAAGAGTTTGGGTGCCTTTTTCTTATAGGTTTCTAGCATCTAGTAGCAGCACATAGCAAGAAGAAACTGTAGAGAAGAGGAAAAGAAGAAGATCAAGGAGAAAGATCAAGTGTTGATCGTGATCCAGAATTCATTCAGATTCAGCAGGCTGAATTTGGAGAATCAAAATTTAGATTATAAAAGACTATTTTAGGTTGATCTCGAGTAGATACTTATAGAGGTCAAACACTTGTGTGGCTAACAGAGAGCCTTGTCTCTTTCAGATCTAGTTTTGAAGAAAGGGATCGCGAAACAGGTATATAATTTGATCACAATCTGAATTTCAGCATATGAAATAGATCCATATAATTTTATATTTTATACATGTAAAATTTAGATTAAAAGTATTTTAATCTTATTCTCTACTGAGGTATTTAAAAAATAAAAATTTTGAAACACATATGCATGCACCAAATCCAGAATTCCAACAATCCGATCGTTGGGTTACCATTGCTAGATGGTTACATCGATTGATATAGAAAGTTATTCCTATGCTACCACCTTAGGTTCGAACCTATGAGGTCATATGTATTAGAAGATTTAATCAGATCTGATGGCTGATCTGGTGAAGAGTCCTACTGGGACTGAGACTCTAGACGAGAGTCCCACTGGGACTGAGACTCTACTATCAATAGAGAATTAATTAGTAATTGACTCAATTTGATTGAGTAAAGAGCTTTGGATCAAGTCTAATTGAATTAGATTCAGTTCGACTCAGATTAGGTTTGATATGATCAATCCTGATTACAAGAAAATTTGATCCTGATTCGATCGGGGTTTGAAATCAATCAATTCCTAATTGGGTTAGAAATTTATTGAGATATTTAAATTTTTAATTATATTATATTTATTTTTATTAATGGGTTCATTCTAAATTTGATTTGGATTAGAATTGAATTAGAAATGAAGAGTCCCAGTTGACTAGGACTCTATCCTTATCTCCTTGCGCCATACTTGGACCCATGCCTTTTTCTCCATGCCAAATAGGATTTGGCTTGATCTTTTTGGTGTCAAAGTAGTAGACCCAATAAGGGTGGGCAATAATGATTGATAACTCATAATCCTATCTCTTGTCAAATTCAAATGCGATCCGAATTAGAGATAAGATAAAAATAAGGAAAGAAATTTTTCATACAAGGAAGGTTGTCGGTGCCATAATGATTTTTTTTTTAGAAAGTTCTTGGGTATGTGAGATATTAGAATCCTTCTCCACACTGTAGATCCCTTTTTCAAAATTTTTGAGATGCCAAAAGGTGTTTGGTGTGGACTCTTGGTGCCCTCCTTGGATGAAAACCCTAATTCCTTGTCTATAAAAAGGGGTCCCCGATTCTTGGCATCATAACATCAATTTTCTTACTGGTTTTATTTTTTTAGAGCTCTTTTCTTCCTCCTCTAGATCTCTTCATCCTTTGAAGTGTCTAAGATGCTTGAAAAAAAAAAAAGAGATCAACCGTCGAAGTTGCTTGCAGGCTAGCACCGCCAGGCCCCTGATTTGCATCAGTCTTCATGTAGATTTTCTTGTAGAGGCCAGACGACTTCATCTGGCTGTGAGTGATCTGAGGAATATTTTCTCTAAGTGTTAGACTAGTAAAGATCAAGATCTCATTGATTTAACAATTATTTCTAACCTGTCTTGATCATATCGTTAGATCTAATAGTTAGATCTAGAATTCCAACATCGATGAGATCGATGTGAGTTTTCATTTTCAGATCTAAAGTATATCATATTTCATATACTTTGTTATGGCATGGTAGTTTAGATTAGATCTTATGCATGTGATTTAGATTAAATTATTTAATCTTTCTCTTCTGCTGTATAAATTTTTTGAAATTGCATGCATAGCACTACCTATGTTTTCTTCAATTGGTATCAGAGCCAGATTATTTTGATATGATTTATTATACCTTTAGATTTGATTTATGATATTAGATTTGATTATTTATGATTTATATTAGATTTAAATATGTTTAGTTTTAGATCTGATTTTTATCATGATTAGATTAGATATTTTGAGTAGCAAAGTACTCGAATTGAGTAATCACCAGACCGTCCGATCATAAGAGCAAGTAAAATTTCATGATCCTCTCTTCCCATTCAATGGAATGCTCTTATGGCATGTAGGGGTACCATTGTGAGATCCCATGAAGAAGAAAGCAAAAGAGAAAAATTTATTTTCTTACAAAATCTTAGATCTTGAAACCCTAGGTGTTGTTTATGTGATGCAAGTTGCAAAAAAATTAATTACATCTAATCTTGATTAATCAAAATTATTTTAATTTAAAATTATAAAAAAATTAGATTTGATTTCAAAAATTTTATGATTTAATGTAAAAAGTTTACATAAAAATTTATTTTAAAATCTTAACCATATTGATGCAAAATTTAATTGAGAATTAAGTGTTGAGTTGATTAGATCTAGAATTGTGATTTAAGATCTAATGATATTGCATAAAATATGAAGCATGGATTAGCTCAAATTAGTCCTTTCTCTTAAATTAGATTAGACCTAATGTTAGAATCAAAGAATTGATTCTATTTAATTAAAAGAAAAGAGATACAACTCTACTAGTACAAAATTAATTTAAAAGTCTCGAGCTCTTTATTTTCTAATTACATCAATTTTAAGATAATTTATTTTCTAAATCAAAATAATGCTTCTGTCTTTTAATCTCAACTTAGCCCAAGGTCTCTGAGGATACGATCTCGACTCATCCTACCTACGTAGTGAGTAGAGTTATATTTTGGTGCTATCAACGACTACGCATCAAATTTTGACGCCATTGCCGGAGACCTTGGCACGATTGAATTAAAAAAAAAAAAAAAGCCACTGACATTTCATAACACTTAAATAAAATAGCGTAATCTCAAATATAAAAATTTCTAACTTGATTGGATACCTTGTTTCTTTGTATCTCATCTCCATAATTAATCTTAAGGGCAATAACCCATTAATCAGATAAGGTGGAGATTTGATCATCCTTCCTTGACCCAAAAATCATAACCTTCATTTTGCATTAAACCAAGCCTTAATTTTAAAATCAACTAGATGTCAGCCCTAGGAATTTCGAGCTCAATAGGATAAGAAAGCTCTAGAATTGAACCGAGCGCAGATTGGTTAATTGCTCGGTGTCTAAGGCAAGTGGTTAAAGAAAGTGGTTTTCAATTGGTTCCGTTGACTGACCTGGCCAACTCAGTTGGTGTCTAAGAAAAGCAACGAGCAGGAAACTTTCCACATCTTACGCTTATCTGATCGAGTCAGTTAGTCAGTCTTGAGCTTGAAGTGCTCAAAGGCGGTCTTGGAAGTTAGGAGCTGTCTAGATCTAAGTTAACCTCAGGATAGAGAGTCTATGCTTGTTTAAGTTGATTGCAATTAACATCTAAATATTAACTAATTTCTTCCTTTTCATAGATTTAAAATTCTTAGGTTCTTCTCTTTAGATTTTCTTCACTCTTTTCTCACTTTATTATATATATATATATATATATATATTATAAAAATTAAAATTTTTGTGTTTGTTCTAAAGTATAATTGTAAGGTGTATGCTTGACCGTAGATCGTTACGACCAGAAATCCAACCTTTTGATCTAGAAATAGAAAGAACCTTTAGAGCCAACAGACGTAAAAATATAGACCGAAATCAGGAGAATAATCCACCCAAGCAATTGAAGGAGTACTTTACTCCTTCCACATATACCTACTCTCCTTGTATTCAAGTGCCCCCTGTGGAGGCCACTTAATATAAAATTAAGTCCAGTATAATCCAAATGTTACCTTCATTTTATGGACTTAGTAATGAGGATCCTTATAAACATCTTGAAGAATTTTTTGAGATATGCTCAACTGTCAAAATTCACAACTTCTCCGATGATGCTCTTAGGTTAAAATTATTCCCTTTCTCACTTAAGAACAAAGCCAAATACTGGCTACATACTTTGGATTCCATGACTATATCAACCTGGACCAGCTGCAAGAAGAGTTTCTCAAGAAATATTTTTCCATAGGAAAAACTAATCAAATAAGGAAAGCCATAACTAGTTTTTCCCAATTAGATGGAGAAATGTTTCATGAAACATGAGAGAGATTAAAGGATCTTATTAGAAAATATCCCCACCATGCTGTACCCAAGTGGTAGTTAATCCAATATTTTTATGATGGGCTATCTGAAAGACATCGACAAATGGTCGATGCATCATGCGGTGGGACATTCATGCCAAAAAGTGAGGATGAGGCATGGCAACTGTTTGAAATTTTAAGTAAAAATTTATTACATCATATGTCTGCCTCTATTAGAGATAAACCCATGTTAAACCCAAAGAGATGTGGAATATATGAAGTAGAAAATATCATAGATATCCATCATAAGGTAGATGAATTATCCCAAAAGTTAGATCGATTATTAAGTATAGGACAGTCACCTTCTCCATCCCATCAGATACAAGATATATGTGCATTGTGTTCGAGCCCCACTCATTGTGTGAATGATTGTCCGGTTGCACCACAGTTTTCTGAACATGTACAAGAACAAGTCCATCAAGCCCAAACTACTCATAGACTAAGGAACAACCTCTATTCTAGTACGTACAATCCGGGATGGAGAAACCATCCGAATTTCTCATGAAAATCACAACCAGTGGTTCCTCCGGTGCAACAAAGATCAGGTTACCCGGATGTAACTTTTAGGCATCCATCCCAACCACAATACCAGAACCCTCCTCAACCCACTCTGAGTACTCATAGCTCGGCTTTCGAAAAAAAGGTACTGCAAGCACTTAAAGGATTAGAAATGAATACCCAACTCCTCCACTCCCATACGCAATCAATAGCAAAGCTAGAGACCCAGATAGGTCAGCTAGCAACAGCTTTCAGTAGGAGGAAGAAGGCAAATTACCTAGTCAGCCTATTAATAACCTAAAAGGACAGTACATGGTTGAAAGCTCCATTGGTCTTGAAACTTTTTCGAATATGCCAAATCGATCATGACCCTTAGAAGCAAAAAAATCTTAAATCAACCTGAAGCAATCCAACAACAAGAGCAACCAATTCCAGCTACAACAGAAAAGAAGAAATCTGAAGAGAGAAAAGAACCTGTTAACCCAGCACCTGCACCTAAAGCTCCATTTTTCAGTGCTTTAGAATCCTCTCTGCCTCTTGATAAGAAGGGTATAAAAATAAATGAAATGTTGGAACTGTTTAAACAGGTCCGGATAAACTTACCTCTTCTCGATGCCATTAAGCAAGTTCCGACCTATGCCAAATTTCTAAAGGACCTGTGTACACAGAAACGAAAATTAAAGGCACAAATACCAAGAAAAGTCACCTAACTAAGTAGGCCAGCTCAGTTTTCCAGCAAATTATCCCACCCAAACTGAAAGATCCAGGTATCCCAATTATTTTTTGTGTCATAGGGAACCTCACGATTAAGAAGGCATTATTAGATTTGGGTGTAAGTGTCAACCTTCTCCCGAGCTCTGTATATGACCTATTTGGATTTGGAGAGTTAAAACCCATGACAGTGACCTTACAACTAGCAGACCGATCCGTTAAGGTACCCCATGGAATGCTGGAAGACATATTGGTGAAAGTAGATGAATTTTACTTTCCTGTTGACTTTCTTGTGCTGGATATGGAATCTGGCAGCAACCCCAACCAAATACCAATCATCCTAGGTAGACCCTTCTTAGCAACCGCTAATGCTTGTATAAATTGTAGGACCGGAGTTATGGATGTATCTTTCAGAAATAAGAAGCTAAGGTTGAATATTTTCAATGCATCTTTGGGACCACCTGTGTACGACCATAATGAGATCAACTTGTTAGAGGAAGTTATAGAAGATAAAGCTCCTGCCTTGCTCAACTCAGATCCTTTACAGGCATGCCTAACACATTTTGGAATGGATAATTTTGATATTGATGGATACACTGAAGAAATACATGCTTTGCTAAAACCTCCCAATTTTAGCACCAATCTCCCTTGGACTGTAAAGTACGAGCAATTACCAATTCAATCAAGCCCTCTGGTACCATCCTTAGAAGCACCACCTACTCTAGAGCTAAAGCCTCTTCCTGCCACGCTGAAATATTCATTTTTTGGATCCAATGATACCCTTCCAGTGATCATTGCATCTGACCTAACCAACGACCAGGAAGACAAACTTGTCAGGGTACTCAAAAAGCATAAAAAGGCTATAGGGTGGTCAATTACTGATTTGAAGGGTATAGATCCTTCTGTTTACATGCATCATATTCACTGCGAGGTTGAAGCAAAACCACATAGGGACATGCAACAAAGATTGAATCTGAATATGCGGGAAGTCATGAAAAAGGAAGTAGTGAAATGGCTAGATGCTGGAATTATCTATTCAATTTCAGATAGCCAATGGGTTAGTCCAACCCAAGTAGTACCTAAGAAGTCAGGTATTATCGTAATAGAGAATAATGAGGGTGAGTTAATTCCTACTCGTGCAACAACTGGTTGGCGAGTATGTGTGGACTACCGAAAGCTGAATGCCGTTACTAGGAAAGATCATTTTTCTTTGCTTTTTATTGACCAAATTTTAGAATGGCTAGCAGGACAAAGTTTCTTCTATTTTCTAGATGGATATTCAGGATATAACCAGATTCTGATATTTCCTGCTGATCAAGAAAAGACTACCTTCACATGCCCTTATGGAATATTTGCATTTAGACGTATGCCATTCGGTCTCTGCAATGCACCAGCCACTTTTCAACGGTGCATTTTGGCCATCTTTTCTGATATGGTCGATAAATTTCTAGAGGTCTTCATGGATGATTTTTCAGTATTTGACTCTACCTTTGATGATTGTCTTCAAACCTAACCAAGGTTCTTCAACGATGTATAGAGACAAATTTGGTTTTAAGTTAGGAGAAGAGCCATTTTATGGTTCATGAAGGAATCGTGCTTTGACATATTGTATCCAAGCGGGGATTAAAGTAGATAAAGCAAAGGTTGAAGTAATCTTGAAATTGCCTCCCCCAACCTTGGTTAAACAAGTGTGATCCTTCTTAGGCCACGTAGGTTTTTATAGGCACTTCATTAAGGATTTCAGCAAGATCTCATGACCCTTGTGCAACTTACTTGCTAAGAAAAATTCTTTTGATTTTAATGAAGATTGCCTAACCGCTTACAATAAACTCAGAACTGCCTTAACCACTGCACCAATCATAAAATCTCTGGATTGGACCCTACCATTTGAAATCATGTGTGATGCTTCTGATTATGATGTAGGGCAGTACTTGGGCAAAGATTTAATCGAAAACTGCATGTAATTTATTATGCAAGTAAAACTCTTTTAGATGCTCAATTGAATTACACCACGACTGAAAAGGAGTTACTCGCTGTTGTGTTTGCCCTAGATAAATTTAGATCATACCTTTTGGGCTCCAAGGTCCTAGTATACTCTGATCATGCAGCATTGAAACATCTGCTATCCAAAAAAAAATACAAAATCTAGGCTGATTAGATGGATCCTTCTATTACAAGAATTTGATTTAGAAATTTTAGACAAAAAAGACTCCGAAAATTTGGTAGCAGATCATATTTCTAGGATCCTGGTAGAACACAATAAAGAAATGATTAGAGATAGATTTTTGGATGAACAACTCTTTTCAATGTCTTCCATTGGTCTTCCCTGGTTTGCGCATATAGTCAATTACTTGGCAGTAGGACAAATACCATCATATTGGACCCAACAAGAGAAAAATAGATTTTTCTCCCAAGTAAAGTACTATTTCTGGGAAGAACTAGAGCTGTTCAAATATTGTCCAGATCAAGTAATCCGACGTTGTGTCCCTGAGTGTGAAGTCCAAAGTATTCTTAACTTCTGCCACTCGCTAGCATGTGGGGGATATTTTAGTGGAAGGAAAACTATAGCAAAGGTGTTGCAAAGTGGATTTTATTGACCGACACTATTCAAAGATGCACATGAATTCAGTCATAATAGCCTGCGATGCCAGCAAATAGGAAATATTTTGAGAAAAGATATGATGCCCCTATCCCCTATACTTGTAGTAGAAATTTTTGATGTTTGGAGAATTGATTTCATGGGACCCTTTCCCTCCTCATTTGGATTCGAGTATATTTTGGTAGCATTGGACTACGTATCAAAATGGGTAGAGGCTATGGCAACCTGAACCAATGATCATAAAATCGTGATCAAGTTCATTCAACATAACATCTTTAGTCGATTTGGATGCCCAAGAGCCATAATTAGCGATGGGGGTACACACTTCACAAATAAGCACTTCGACATGCTAAGAAAAAATATGGAATAACTCATAAAGTTGCCACACCTTATCACCCCTAGACAAGTGGCCAAGTTGAGGTCTCCAATAGGGAATCAAGCATATTCTTGAAAAAATGATAAGACCCGATAGAAAAGACTGATCAGCATGCTTAGATGATGCATTATGGGCTTACCGTACTGCTTTTAAAACACCCATAAGAATGTCTCCTTATCGATTTGTATTCGAAAAAGCTTGTCATCTGCCGGTGGAATTGGAACATCGTGCATTTTGGGCCATACGGTAATTTAACTTTGATATGAAAAATACAGGTTCCAATAGGAGACTTCAACTACATGAACTTGAAGAGCTACGCAATAAAGCATATGAGAGTGCCAAAATTTATAAGACTCGAACTAGAGCATACCATGATAAATTCATTGCACGAAAAATGTTCAAGCCCAATCAAAAAGTTTGGCTCTTCAATTCTAGATTGCATCTATTTCCTGAAAAACTTTGCTCACGTTGGGACGAACCTTTCATTGTAACTCAGGTATTTCCTCATGGAGCTATAGAACTCAAAAATCCTAAACAGGAGAACACCTTTAAAGTGAACGGTCAGCAATTGAAACCTTACATAGATGGAATTAGTGATGGAGAATTAATTGAATCTATTGATTTAGTAGATCCAATACCGCCATAATACTCAATTCAGTCTGGCTGAAGACTTTAAACTTAGCGCTTGTTGGGAGACAACCCAACGATTTCATATTTTTTTACTTTACCGTAGCTGCAAGAATTTAGAACAAGAACCTATTAATCAATGAAGCTATCTTCAACTTCCGAAGCAAAATTATCCCAGGTGCACTCTCTCCTTTTATTTTCTTTGCTTTCCTACTCCATTAAGGACAATGTAGATTAAGTTAGGGAGGGGGAAAAAATTAATCAAATCCTCGAGTATGGTCAGAAATAATTAGTTTTGTGTATCCAAATTTTATTTTGATTAAGAGTTAATTAGGCATCCTAAACAATGAATGATTAACGGTTAAGATAATTTTAGAAATATTGAGGAACAAATTATTAAGAAAACCCAATGAATGGTAGGGTTTAGACTAGATCAAATTTTAAGAGTGATTCTACAACCCTCTTCCTACTGATCTCAATAAAGAATCTACTTCATGAGAGATTGGGTGGAAAGGTCGAGGTATGCAAAAAAAAAATTCTCCTTAAAATTTACTTTAAAAAAAAAATATTGGTTTTCTACTGAGTAACCGGGCCCCTTCGCCTAAGTAAGTATTGTGGTTCGCGTAAAAAGATAGACAATGTTAAAAAAATAATGGATAATAAGGGGACTAAATTGCAAGAAGATAATAAATCTCTCTCACATTAAGTTAGAGGATTTAAAGAGTAAAGTGGAGAGTTGGTGAAAGAAAAGCTCTTGAAGTTTCTTTAGTTAATACTCAGCCACTAATTGGGTCAAATTGATAATCCAATGAAGTATTTCTTTAATGGTCTGACCAGGTATCATCTACCTTTTGGGATGCCTAACCTAACTTTTTATTCAAGATCGAGTCGGTACACAATGCTGATATATCTATTTTACTCGAGGATGAGCAAAATTTAAGTGGGGGTGTGATAAACACTTAATTTAAGTCATTTAAAGTAGAAAATTATATTTAATTTATTTTATTTATTAAGAATTTGATACTTCTTTTTATGTTTTACAGAAAAAATGATCGTCAATACAAAGAGTCCGATTTGCAGATCAAAAAAACTCAAGTTTGAAGAAAATTAGACTTAAAATAAAATTTAAATAAAAGAAAGATGCATATGGTATTATAGAAAATGAAGATACTATGCAAGGAACCCAAAAAAGATATAGGCATCATTTTAAAGAAACAAAAGTTTCTTTTTGTAATTTGGAGCGTAAACAGCTAATGTCACGCGGCATGGGTTCATGAAAGCGCGCGGGCACGGACGCGTGGGCGGACACGCGGTGCAGCATCGCGGCAGCGGCAAGCACCGGACGGTGGGTTCACGGGGAATTTGGCATGGCGGACACAGTGGCAAGGGATCTAAAAATTAAAGGAAAAAATTTAATTCTTGGAAATATTTCAAGAGGAAGAATTTATATTTTCTTTATCTGCTTGTGATCTTTCCATCTCATCCATCCATCTTTTAGTGTTTAGTATTTTCTTTAGTCCCACATCGAAAAACCATGTAAAATTCCTCCCTCCTAACACCTATAAAAAGATTTTTGTACTCCCATTGGATGGGGGCCCAAAAATTCTTCTAGAGCCTTGCATAGAGGAATAGAAAGGGACTACTTCATGAGCAGCTAAGCTAGCAGTCTCGGGAGTGGAGAAAAAATTTTGTAACGACATAGAGCGGGTTTATTGTTCTAAACTTTCTTGTATTTCTTTATATACAATAAAGATTATATTTTTTATTTAAATCATCATGAGTTCTTTATTTGCTCTCTTTCATATGCTTTTATTAATGCTTTCCTATTAGATTAATATTAGGAACAACTTTTACTTTCTGGAGATGCGCCGTGATCTACGGGTACGGGGCGTGCCGAGAAAAGAAGAGTTGTTTACCTAGTACTTTTTGGAGATGCACCGTGATCTACGGGTACGGGGCGTGCCAAAGAAAGATAGGTATTTTTTCTAAGATTAATCGCATCTATTTAATTAAAAGAAATTTCTTCATTCACTAACCAAATAGCTATTTTTTCTAACCAAGTATTGAATTAGATTAATCAAGATTTTTTTAATACAATAGTTATAGATGGTCAAGTCCATATCTTTGATTAGATCAAATGGACCTTGATTGTGGCTTAGTGGTTGAACGCGAATCATTAAGTTGATCAAATCAAAACTAATTAACTAATTGGTGTCTAAGATAAATTTGACATTTCGATCGATGGTTTTTAATTGGGATGGCTTATCTGGCCATTTCGATGGTGTCTAAAGTAAGCTTAGCAGACCGTCCCACCGATCTTACTTATCTGGCCAATTTGATAAATTAAATTTTGATTAGATCACTAAGTGATTCAAGTTAGCCCATACCATGAAGGTTGATTAGTGTGACTGATCTAGGTGCCATTTCAATCAGCATGATCCTAATCCGATTCAGTGACTTGGTAAAGTCAGTGGGAGGATTATGATCTATTGATTGATTTTTTCTCCTCTCTTCTCCAAATTGATTAAATCTTCTAAATTATTAGGTCTCTAAAATGAGCTGATTATGGTGATAACTAGATCATAGCCTTCCATTAAGTTGGGTGATAATGGGTCCATTAGCATGATGATCATTGGAGGCCCAAAGGCCCGGTGCCCATCTGCTATTAGAATTATCATTTATAATATGATGACTTAGTCGAGTCTCTCTATCAAGTGGTCAGATTAGTCGATCAAAATCGGACCTAATCATTTGGTAGTTAGATTCATAAGCATAATCATGTTAATGATTGGACCTAATCAGGGGCTTGCAGAGAAGATCAAAATCAACTGAAAAGTTATCTGGGGCTAAATCAACTATTAAAAATTATTTGATGAAATAATTGGTTAATAAACCTACCCATAGATGCACATGGGTTAGTCAGTCAAAGTCAGGCTCACGTGCAGTCTATATGGATTCTAGTACCCGCTAAGTAATTTCTCGAATTAGAGTAATTTCTCGAATTAGAGGTAGAGGCTACTGATTCATATAAAATAGTGGGAGAATCTTTAGACTAAAGTCTATATCTTTAGGCTCAATAAATTCATATACTAATTAAATTTTGATTTTTTCTTGTATGCGTAGATATGTGCTCAAACTTCTCACTTCGATCACTGTTGGACAGTGAGAAATTGATGGGACCCAATTTTGATAACTAATATCGAAAGCTTAAGATCATCCTAGAGCACCAGTAGATTCTGTATGTAATTATAGATCCGTACCTAAGGAGCCTGCTTCCAACATCTGAGGTACAGTCCGAGATACTTATTTAAAGTGGCTTAATGATCGCACTATGGTTCGTTGTATCATGCGGGCCTCTATGAATGATGAGTTCAGTCAAAATTTGAAGAGGCTCAGCCAGAGAAAATGCTCCAAGTATTAAGAGAGTCTTTTAGTACTCTTGATGATGTTGAGCGGCACAAGACTAGTTGCATCATTTTCAATGCTCGAATGAGAGAGGGAGCATCTGTTATCGATCATGTATTTTACATGATCGAACAGATCGAGAAACTAAGCAAGCTCGGCTTTTTCTTGCATGAACAACTGGAGAAGAATGCGATCCTGAACTCTCTACCCAAATCCTACCTACCATTTCTCTGTTATTTTAGAATAATGAAGCCTGTAGTCAACTATCACAGTCTTTTGAGATTGTTACAGACTTTTGAGAAAGATCACCAGCTCCACAAAGAGATGTGAATTTAGTGAGAGGATCTTCTTCAGGTAGTCGTCATCCCTTTAAGAAAGAAAAAAAGAAAAAAAATAAAAAGATGCAAAGTGCTAAGAGTTAGACCCAGAAGCCCAAGTTCAAGGCCGATCAGAGTTAGGTAGAGTACTTCTACTGTAAGAAGCAAGGTCACTGAAAGAGGAATTATCCTCAGTATAAAGCTTTCCTTGACCCGAACAGACTAAAGAAGAAGCAGTAATCGACTGCTGAACAAGGTACTTATGTGATAACATCTTGTAACTTCTCTCTTTTTGATACAATGATCTGGATATTGGATATCGAAAGCTCCATTAATATTTGCAATTCATTGTAGGATCTTTGATATGCTCGCGATGTTGTCGTTAGGACACCATAATTATCAATCTAATTCTGACTTTAATAAAAATTAAAAATATATAGAAACTAGTAAGTCGGGTCGAATCCACAGAAGATAGAATTTTGATTTAAAATCTTTGCTTTTGTAAAAAAAAAATTGAGAAAAGCAATTTAAGTCAGAAAATAAAAATTAAAAATATAAAAAATAAATCAAGTACTAAGATCTACTATTTAGATCCTAGCATCTACTTATAATAAAAATAAATAATAAGAATTGAAAGAGCATAAAATAAATTGGTACTAAAATCTACTAACTAAATCCTAGCATTTACTGACGATAAAAATAAAAGATAGAAATTTAAAGTGTAAAAAAATAAATTTTTCATTAATTAGAATTGAAATTCAAGTATAAAAAATTTAAAAAAAATAATAAAATAAAATAAAACTATAACAAAGACTCTGAAGTTGATCGACACAACTTCATCGGGAAGATGGTTGATGACCTCTTCTTCTTCTTTCGTACTCCGTAGAGCGAACCGACTTCTCTTCTTCTTTCTCAAATTTTTAAACCTATCTAATTTTTTTTTTAATTTTTTTTTATTTTTCCACTAATTTTTTCTTCTCTTCTTACTTATTCTCAGACTCCCTATTTATAGATAAATTTTTTATCTTTTTTTATTCGCAAAAAGAGTCCTAAAACCCTTAGAAATCGTATAATACCCTTATATAATTTTTTTGGCCATCAGATCTTCAATGGACCACCCAGATCTGCTTAAAAACTAGCGTTATACTCCTTATCACAATCGAAGATGATAACAACCATCGGATCTCACATCGGATGGAATCTAGGCTGTTGATTAGTGCAAATTTTTTTCGCTTGCCTATGAATCACGTCATAGATCGAGAAGCATTTTCTGTGGACCGCACCCCTGACTCTATGGACCAAGCGACCGGTCCACCATGTACCGAAGGCTATAAATTTTATTTTTTAAGATATTTTCACTTAATTTTTGCTCTGATTTTTATTTGAAAAATTAAAAAAAAAATATGCATTAAATTTTTTAATAATTTTTTATTATTTTGGTGCTTAAATTCTCAATTAAATCAACATCTATTTTTCATAAATATGCTTTAATTTCATATTTTTCTAAAATTATCTATTTTTATAAGAAAATCTAATTTATTTATGAAATTAAATTTTTTAAGAAGATGTTAGCATCATAAATTATCAAAAATATTTAAAATAAATATAAAAATATATCACTTATCAGTCTTCAGGTCAGTGAGAGATTTGGAGATGGTAAGAGAATCCTAAATATTGAAGATGGAAGATCAATTTCAGTTCTAGCTTTAGGAATTATCAAGCTTGTATTCAAGTCTCATTCTATTATTCTTAATGAATGTCATTACTGTCCTAGTTTTCTTTTGAATGTTATTTCTATAGGCCTCTTGGCCAAATCGAATTATAAAATATCAATAAAGAAAAAATTTTGTGATATCATTTTGAATGGTGTTACAATATTGCATGGACAGTTGAACAATGAAATCTATGTTGTATCTAGGCCTAATATAATATACATGTCAAATAAATGTCCTAGGATTGTCATTGTCAAGATGCCTACCTTTGGCATTGTAGGCTAGGTCATATCAACACGAGCAGGATGAACAAATTAGCTCAAGAAGAGATTCTTGATAAAGACAATTATGAATCATTACCTACCTGTGAATCTTATTTACTTGAAAAGATGATCAAGTCATCTTTTACTAAAAAAAGTGAATGAGCCAGTGATGTTCTGGGTCTAGTACATTTTGATGTATGTGGACCCATGAGCACAAGTACCAGAAGAGGGTATCACTATTTTATTATGTTCACAGACGATCTATCGAGGTATGGATATATTTACTTGATGAAACACAAGTTTGAATCATTTGAAATGTTCAAATAATTTCGTAATGAAGTAAAAAAATAAATTGAAAAGAATATTAAAACTCTTCGATCAGATCGAAGAGGAGAATATCTTTCTAATGAATTTCTGATATACCTTGAGGAGAATGGGATTCTCTCTCAATGGACACCTCCTGAAATGCCACAACATAATGGTGTGTCGAAAGGAGGAATCAAACCTTGTTGGATATGGTTCGATCCATGATGGACTTTTCTACTCTGTCGATATCTTTTTGGGGATATGCACTCAAGTTAGCTTGTTATGTACTTAATAGGTTCCTAGTAAGTCTATAAGTAAAACATCATAAGAGATATGGACTGGACGTAAACCAACTCTCCCTCACCTTAGGATTTGGGGATGTCTGACTTATGTCAAATATTTGAAAACAGACAAACTTGGAGCTAGATCTAATAGATGTAATTTTATTGGATCTCTCAGAGAAACTAAGGGGTGGTATTACTTCTACTTAGCTGATGAACAAAAGATGTTTATCAGTCTTAGGGCAGTCTTTTTAGAAAAGAAATTCTTTGGGGAAGGGATTAATGCCTCTAAGGTTGAACTTGAGGAAGTTCAACAGATAGAACCGACACAATCTAGTGAACCCATAGAATTGAATTTGATGATATCAAATTTGATATCTGTTGTAGAGGCACCATTAAGGAGATTTGATAAAGTATCGCATCAACCAGACAGATACTACGATTTCTTGATCTGGGATAGAGATCCTATTGAACTCGATGAGAACAATGAGAGTCCGATCACCTATATGGATGTAATGCAGAGGTCTGACTCTAATAAATAGCTTGAAGCCATGAAATTCGAAATAAAATCCATGAAGTGTTGGATGTATGTCTTAAAAGCTAATCTTGACTGACGCATATCATATTACTAGGACATGATTTTGTACTTAAAGGATACTTATAATACCATTCATATTTTATGTGTCCATGAATCATCCAAGGGATTAACAAGATGATGACACATATTCTTAAAGAGTTGAGAATTTGAGACATGTGTCATTGATGGTTAATTCCTAAATTGGTCCTGATCATAGGATTATCATGGGGATGGTGATTGATCCAGATAGATTAGTGCACGGATCGCTTCCTTCAGACAAATAAGTCTCGAGTTTGTAGTGTAGTAATACTAGAGTGAGAGTACAGGTGGTTATTAGAGAATAACTAGCACTGAGTGTGACCAATACGAGAAGTCACATAGTTATTTGCTCGCTTATTAGTGACTTCCTCGATGTGCAGTAGTATGACTGGTCCTTTGATCTACGGTACTACAGCTACTCACAGTGAGGTTGCTGGAGTTTGACTATATATAAATATTGACTCAATGAGTTTTTGTAATGGATGTTGGCAACAGTTGATCCATTGCAGAAGTAGGATATGCACCTAGATGAAATCTATCGATCCTAGCAGAAAGGAGTAGTCCTATGAAATTTAAGAAGCTGAGTCCTTAAGTCTATGACCATAGCAGTGTGATTAATAGAAAAAAAATTTTATGAGAATCATACATGGACTTGAGCTAATTGAATCTATTATATGATCGATGATAAAGTTTGACGATTCATCCATGACCTGTCATCTGGTCAGAACTCATGATAGCGGGACTGTATCATACGTTAACTGCACCTAAAGATTTATCACTTTTTATTATGCTGGATTGCCACTACATACTGCTAGGTGTCACTGGTGGATTGTGAGACCCATGAGCATCATCTCGATGATCGATGATCTTTGATAGGTAGAGTTAAAATGGTTCTAACCCATTGAAAAGAGTTTTAATGATATTGTGATAAAGATCACAATATATCTCACTATCAAACATAATAGAACCTATGGGATCACATACAAAGAGGCTTTTAACTGATCACATGGTTGAATTACGATTATAAATCATGATAGAATTTAATTATCAATTTGATTAATGATTAATCTAATGTAAAAATTGCAATTAAGTAACTCACTAAAGAGTTAGTGAGTTATAGGAGGATTAATTAGCAATTGGATTGCTAATTGGCTCAATTTGATTGAGCAATAGGATTTGCATTAAGACTAATTAAATTAGATTTAATTTGACTTAATTTCTAATTGGGTTATGAGATAACCAAATTGTATAGAAGAATAATTCCTTGTTTGATTAGGATTTAGGTTTGACTTAATTTCTAATTAGACTAGGATCTAACTAAGAGTGTTTGAGTTCCTATTTGGACTAAAAATTCTTCTCTTCATGTGTGCACTAAATTCTAATCAAATTAGGATTAAATTGAGTTTGACTCAAGCACCAAGAGAGAGTCCAAAAGGACTAGGACTCCTTCTTTAATTAGGTGACATCTAATCTAAATAGTTTAAGCTTCTAATCAGATTTAGATTTTAATCTATTTGGGTCTAATCAATTTTTAATATGATTAGAATTGGTTAGAATTTTATTTGATTTAAATCAGCCACCTAAAGAAGAGTTTCATGTGGATTGGACTTCACCCCTTCCATGCACCATAAATCAGCCCACGCCCACTTTGTTTTAGTGCCTAATATTTCTCCCTTTTTGTGTGAGTTTTTTAACATGAAAGAAGTTCACGCCATCTAATTTTTTTCATGTGATATGGGGTGCAAAATAGGAAGGTGTTGGGCTGCATAAAATTCTAGAGTCCAAGAGAGTTTGGACTCATATCTCCTACCTAAACTCTATCTCCAATTCCTATTTAAACCTAGCACCATATGGGGTGGCAAATAAGGCTCATGTGATCAAGTTTTGATGCCAAAAACCAGAGGTATGTGCGTGGAAAAGCTCAAGGGAGAGAGGCACGGCATGATGGATCATGGCGTGAGGTAAGTTGATCCATATCTCTTCTTTCTTACTAATAACCAAAGGTTGGTTGTTAGGGCCTCTTCTCTCTCTCTTTTGTCTTAATTTGGATATGAGTTTTTCTCTCCTCTTTGTCCAAGAGTTGGACAAAAAAATTTTACATCTCTAGCATAGAGATTTGATGCATAGATTTTAGGAAGAAAAGAGAAAAAAGGGTTCTTCTCATGATCTCTAGCGTAGAGATCATCATCTTCCTATTTTTTTCTTCTTCTTTAAGAGCGTCTTAAGATAAAAGAAGATTTTTCAACTGTCAAGATATGATCTCTACAAGAGAGCTAGCATCCCGATGAGATCATGAAGCTTTTGATCAGATCGAAGTCTCATATGGATACCTGTAGAGGCCGGACACTTATGCGGTTTCAAAGGATCTTTGGAAGACATGCATGATCATCAGTCACAGTGTAGATTGACCCACGCCAAGGTATGAAGATTAGATTTTTTTCTATTTATTTTTCTCTATTTGATTTCTAAATCTGAATCCTATCTCACATATGTAGATCTTGTTGTATAGTTTTACGATTTGATCTTATGCATGTTTAGATTAAATTAGATTTAATTTAAATTTTTAAATTTTTATTGTATATTTATTTGAAAAATTTTTGCATGCATGAAACTATAAAATCTCAATATGAAGGTCAATGATGTGTGGACATTAGTTGACCCACCTGAAGGGGTTAAACCCATAGGGTGTAAGTGGGTCTTCAAAAAGAAGAGGGTTGCAGATGGAAAGGTAGAGATCTATAAAATCTATGTGGTTGCCAAGCATTACCGTCAGTATTATGGTATTGACTATGATGAGGTATTTTCTCCTGTGGCAATACTCAAATCCATTCGAATTATGCTTGCGATAGCGGCAAATATGGACTATAAAATCTGATAAATGGATGTGAAAATAGCTTTTCTAAATGGAGAGCTGCAAGAGGAGGTGTATATGATACAGTCTGAGGGTTTCACATCCATAGATGAGTCCAAGATGTGCAAGCTTCAGAGATCCATTTATGAATTGAAGCAGACACTCTAGAGTTGGAACATGAATTTTGATAAAGTTATCAGAACGTATGGCTTCATTAGGAACAGAGAAGAATCCTGTATTTACAAATAGATAAATGACTCTATGGTGGTATTTCTCATTCTGTATATGGATGACATTCTCCTAATCGGAAATGACATCCCTGCATTACAAGAAATAAAAGTCTGGTTATCGTCTCAGTTCTCTATGAAGGACTTGAAAGAAGCATCCTACATCCTTGGGATGAAGATCTATAGAGATAGATCGAAAAGCTCACTTAGATTGTCCCAGTCTATATACATTTACATCGTGCTAAAGTAGTTCAACATGAAGAATTTCAAGAAAGACTATCTTTCGATAGGCTATGGAATTTCTCTCTCAAAAAAGAATTATCCGACAACTCCTCAAGAGAGAGAGCGTATGAGTAGAATTTCATATAGTTCAGTAGTGGGTTCTATAATATACACCATGACATATACGAGACCAAACGTGGTATACTCACTAGGGATAGTAAGCAGATACCAGTCTGATCCAAGAGAGAACCACTGGAAGATCGTAAAGACCATCCTTAAGTATTTGAGAAATACTAAGGATCAGTGGCTTATTTATGATGAAACTGACTTGAAACTACTGAAGTTTATCGATTTCAGCTTTTAGTCAGATCATGACAATAGCAAGAGTGTGTCGGATTATATTTTTATCTTGAATGGTGGAGCAATCTACTAAAAAAATTTCAAGTAGCACACTGTAGCTGACTCCATTTGTGAAACAAAGTATATCGTGGCATCCAATGCTGCGAAGAAAGCTGTATGATTGTGAAAGTTTATCGATGAGCTCGGAGTGGCACCCTCCATTGATGGCTCTGTCTTATTATACTGCGACAACACTGGAGCCATTACTCAAGCCAAGGAGCCAAAGTTCCATCAGTGCACCAAGCATATTCTGCACCGCTATCACCTTATCTGAAAAATCGTGGATCGAGGTGACGTCGACTTTCAAAAGATCGATGGAAAAAAAATTTTGACTAATCCATTTACTAAAGCTCTCGAGGTTAAGAAGTTCGATGATCACAAATCAAAGATGGATATACGATATTGTACCAATTAGCTTTAGTTCAAGTGGGAGTTGTTGGAAAACATATCCCAAAACCAATCGTTAGCTTGTTGACGATTGTGCTTATTTTTATAATTGTATATAAATTTTTATTAATAAAAATTATTTAATATTTTTATTATAAATTATCCATCTTCGAACTCTTATGTTGTAACGAAATTCTTAGGACTATAATTGATCGACAAAGGAGGATTTGTCATTTAGTCCTTAAAAATATTCACGACCAAATGATATGCTATTAATAGAATGATAACAATATTGAGTATAAATCATTGTGTGCCATATTAGTTGGTTATTCTCTTAATCAAGAAGTGTGGAGACACTGTTATGGCATGTAGATGGAATGTAGGAGTACATTCACATCGAAAGTGATCATGTGTCGAGCACTCTGCTGTCAAGAATAGCTCGTGAAGGATATGGGTATAAGTGTTTCTCAGACCTGAGACCACCACGGTAACTTGTAAGCAACTCACTGTATTTTAGAATCGGACCATCTGAGTTTTTAAATTGATGATAAAAGGATACTGGGTGCAGTCAAGTACTTATTAAGTCGGTGTGTGTATCAAGATAGAATTGATCTCTCTAAATTAGTAGAAGATATGCATCAGTATATTTCAATTTAGTAAAATCTTGACCAGAATAATCTATGAGATAGATTTGAAAGGTTAAAATATAATGTGGTCAACTAAATTAGGGTTGACAGTTAAATCCTAGGTCACCTTGAGCATTAGGGTCAAAAAGATGAATTATACGGTTATCATATGCCAATAGATTCTAGAATGCTGCTTTGCAATACTTCGACTTATTCGATCGTCGGGTCATCATTGCTAGATGGTTACATCGATTAGTATAGAAAGTTATTCTTATGCTACTGGCTTAGGTTCGAACCTATGAGATCACGCACATTAGAAGATTTGGTCAAATCTAATGGTTGAAGAGTCTAATTGGATTGTGACTCTAATGAGGAGTCCTATTGGGACTGAAACTCTAAAGGAGAGTCTCACTGAGACTGAGACTCTACTATCAATAGAGAATTAATTAGTAATTAACTCAATTTGATTGAGTAAAGAGCTTTGAATCAAATTTAATTGAATTAGATTCAGTATGACTCAGATTGGATTTGATATAATCAATCCTGATTACAAAAAAAAATTAATCCTAATTCGATCAGGATTTGAAATCAACCAATTCCTAATTGGGTTAGAAATTTATTAAGATATTTAGATTTCTAATTGGATTAGGTTCATTTCTATCAGTGGGTTCAATCCAAATTTAATTTGGATTAGAATTGAATTAGAAATGAAGAGTCCAAGTTGCACCATACTTGGACCCATGCCCTTATCTCTATGCCAAATAGGATTTGGCTTGACCTTTTTGGTGTCAAAGTAGTAGACCCAATAAGGGTGGGCAGCAACGATTGATGACTCATAATCCTATCTCTTGTCAAATTCGAATGCGATCCGAATTAGAGATAAGATGAAAATAAAGAAAAAAATTTTTCATATAAGAAAGGTTGTTGGTGCCATAATGATTTTTATTTTATTTTTCTTGGAGAGTTCTTGGGCATGTGAGATACCAAGATCCTTCTCCACATTATATAGCCCTTTTTAGAAATTTTTGAGATGCCAAAAGGTGTTTGGCATGGACTCTTGGCACCCTCCCTTGGATGAAAACCCTAATTCCTTGCCTATAAAAAAGGGTCCCCTATTCTTGGCATCATAACATCAATTTTTTTAGTGGTTTTTATTTTTTCAAAACTCTTCTCCTCCTTCTTTCTTTCTCCTCTAGATTCTTTCATCCTTTGGAGTGTCCAAGGTACTTAAAGAAAAAGGAAGAGATCAGCCGTCGAAATTGCTTATAGGCTAGCACCTCCAAGCCTCTGATCTGCGTCAGTCTTCGCATGAATTTTTTTGTAGAGATCAAATAACTTTGTGTGGCTATGAGTGATCTGATAAATATCTTCTCCAAGTGTTAGATCAGTAAAGATCATGATCTCATTGGTTTGGTAATTATTTCTAACAAGTCTTGATCATATCGTTAGATCTAATAGTTAGATTTAGAATTTCAGCATCGATGAGATCGATGTGAGTTTTTATTTTTTGATCTAAAGTATATCATATTTTATATACTTTATCATGACATGGTAGTCTAGATTAGATCTTATGCATGTAATTTAGATTAAATTATTTAATCTTTTTCTTTCACTGCATAAAATTTTTAAAATTACATGCATAGCACTACCTATGTTTCCTTCACGAATAATTTGGCATTTAGCATTTAGACATCCGATTGCACTCAAGAATTGAGTCGAACTAAATATTTTTTTAATAAAAAATTGATGTACAGCTCAGAGAGTTTATGAGATACTGAGGGATCAAGTATTAAGAAAACTCAATGAATACTTAAGTTTCAAAGAAAAATAATTTTTTTCTTGAATATTTTTAATTTTTTCTACCAACATCAAAGAAGAGTTTATTTTCTATAAACTTATGTAGAGTAACTATACATTTTTTTATAAAATAAACTATTTTATAAAATAAAAAAAAAATCAAGAACTTCATGCTGAGTAATCGGTCCTCTTTGCCTAAGCAAGTATTGAGTTTTATGTCAAAAGATGTAAAGGATAAAGAAGCTTTGTTGTAAAATCGATCTTAACTCGTAGCATGTTCGATTCGAGCTAGTAAGCCCGAGAGATATTTTATATCTAGTGCCTTTAAGCTATTTGGTTTGAGAGTCATTGATTGAAAACTTGCTACATAGGTCAAACAGAAAGCTTAAGGGAATAAGAAACTCAATAGCAGTACAATATTAAAGAAACACAAAAAAAAATCAATAAATGAAGAATAGACGTAATATTATATTTATCCATATGAAAGTTAGACAATTTAGAGATAAAGGTAGGAGTAATTTAGAAAAAAATTTAAAAAATATTTAGTATTTTTGGCTTAACTTTTACATTGATTAGTACTAATATCCCAATGACATAACTCATTCATACTCTATTGAATATCAATGGCCCTTTTGAAATAACTTGATGAAAATTCGAAACTCTAAGCTAAACAGTATTTAGCGCTAAATCTTTTCTTTACTCGAGGATGAGTAAAATTCAAGTTGGAGGGTGTGATCAATACATTAATATGATATAAGAAGTATTGAAATCTTTGTTATTTAATCTTCATTATTTATTATTTGATACTTCTTATGTTTTTTGTCAAAAATTATTAATCATGAAAAACTATTCACATCAACTGGTAAAAGCTCCCCATATGTGCAAATGAAGCCAGAATCCAAATTCAAGCCTGTCATATACATAGCACACTTTATGCGAACATATGTGACACGAAAGGCTGGATATAGGGACCAAGCCCAACACAGCACAGCCCAAAACAAAGAGACAACACAGCACGGCCCACAGAACATCAAAGCCGTGCATTCCATGTGTGGCTCACTGAAAAAATATGCATCTGATCTTCATGCGATGCACAGAAACAAATCACGGTCCATTCACGCGGTGTACACAAGTGCGGATCACGATCACGTAGGTGCGGTCATAGGCAAGCGAGCGGGCTTCAAGCGGCCAGGACACGAACTAGTCCAAGGGCCTGAGACACGAGAAGGGGCCTGGGACGTGCTTGGGACGTAGGTTCGAGAGGTCTAACGAGGCAAGGAATCCTAGAAAGCATAGTATTCCACGATGGCTATAATTGAGGGAGATTTTAGGCTATAAAAAGGGATATGGGGATATCTGAAAAAAATAAAATAAAATAAAAATTAAGAAAAATTTGTAAAGAAAAAAGAGAGGAAGAGAGGGAAGTTGTCAAGGTTTGGAGTTTTGGAAGAGAATTTTGGGGTGGCATAAGAAGGTTCTGCTGCATCTTCTTCTTCAAGTTCTTCTTCAATCTTCAAAGAAGATGAAGTTTTGACGGCGAGTGAGATCCAGTCCATGAGCACCTAAACCCTTCATCCTCGGACGAGTAGATGAAGTTCTTCAATCCAAATTTATATTTTATTTCTTATTCTTATTGTGTATTTTCTTTTATTATGCAATCAACTACTTGAATACTGTAAGACTATTTATTTTTTGAAAATATAAAATATTTTATAAATATGAATAGTTTCTATAATTTTATTCATGTGGTCAAGTAGTTATTTTTTTTATTTTATTATACTTGATCTCGAAAAGTTAATGACTACATAGAGACAAGTTGTGATCTAAGAAGATGATTTATACTCAGTGAGATAAGCAATGTTGAAAGCAAGATTATAAATTTATTTTTTTTATTATCACTATGAAATATAATTTGTAGTGATTTGGATTGCTTTGATTAAAATACTGATATATGATTAAAGGATGAATTCAAAAATCTGGGGCACTTTCTTCTACTTGAATTTTTCTAAACTTATTTTCTGTTAAATTTGTTTCTTTTATTCCTCTTAAAAATCTTAAAATCTAAATCTTTCACCATATTTATTTTAATTGAATATAACTCAGCCTTTTGATCCCTGAGGATTTGATCCTGACTCACCCTGTCTATATAGTTTGAGTTAGATTTTTATTTCTGACTACCCATGATAGAGATCAAGTATTTTTAGAAAGAGTTTGTACTTTGGTATAGAAATATATATGAGCATTGTGATTAACCCGAGGAGTCAGATTGCTTGGAGCATTTTAGTAATATGACCATGCATTTGGTTTGATAGAAATACCAAAGCCGGATAACTAGTATATGTATAATGTTGGGGTTAATCACCTTCCACTTTGAAAGATCTAGATTTCTCAATTTTGAGAATAAAATTTTTTACAAAGGGGGAGAATGTGAGAACCAGTCCGATTGGATCCGATTTAGCTTGAAGTGGGCAGTCCTTGCCAACTTCACTGGAGATTTTCAAAAAAAAAAAGGTTAAAAAGCAATTGAAACAGGGGAAGCTTATCCCTTGCTCGATCTCGTCTCTTGGAAAAGGGATAAGGATGTATGGACAATCGGATAGGAGTCGTGGGCTAAGGAGGGATGGCCGGAGTGTTAGATGTATGTCCTAGAAGTCAATCAAGCTGACACATTAATTTTTTTTAGAATATAATTTTGTACTTGATCTAATTAATTAAGGTAGTTAATTCCATTCATATAGTATATGTGTACATGAATCATCCAAGGAATTAATAGATGATGATATATATTCTCAAGAATTGAGAATTTGATATATGTGTCATTGATAGTTAATTTCTAAATTGCTTCAAATTGAAAGATCATCATGGAGATGATGATTGATCTAATAAGACTGGTATACATATCACTTCTCTTAGGATAGATGAGTCTCGAATCTACAGTGTAGGGATACTGACATGAGAGTGCTGATGGTTGTTAGAGAACAACGGTATCGAGCGTGACCAATACAAGAGTCAATTGGATGTCTACTCACTCGTCAGTGACATTCTTGATGCTGTAGTAGTGTGACTAATTCTTAGATCTGCGGTGCCTTGGTTGCTCATAATGAGGTTGCTGTAGTTTAACTGCACAATAAGTCGATCTTCCAGCCATACAAAATCTTGAGATATATGTTGGCTGTAGTAAGTATATTGTAGAAATAGGATGTGCATCTAGATGAGAAGTATCAATCTTAGTAGTCAAGGAGTAGTCAAATATGATTTATAAGACTTAGTTCAGAAAATCTTGGCCAAGGCAGTATGAATGATGAAAAAGAGTTTTCATCAGATTTTACAAATGAATTCAAGTAGAATAAACCTTACATATAACAAATAATAGGATTTGATGAGTTTTTCATGACCTCCATCTTATCGAAACTCACGATAGAAGAACTAAAGTACACGGTAACTACACCTAGAGGTTCATCCTTTTGTTCAGCTGGATTGCCACTACATGCTGCTAGACGTCACTGATGATTTTGGACCAATGAAAATTATTTTGATGGTCAATAATTCTCGATTAGAGAGTTAGAATTATTCTAATCTATTGAAAAGAGTTTCAATGATATTTTGATAGAGATCAAAATATTTCTCACTACTAGATAAAATAGAACCTATGGGCCACAAATAAAAGGTCTTAACTTATCAAAAAGAGTTTCATTAGACTGAGACTCTAGAGTCCCACTAGATTGGGACTCTGTCGAATCACAAGTGATCTCAATTATCAATTTGATTGATGATTGAACTTAAATATAAAAATTGCATAAAAGGACTTACTAAGAGTTAGTAAGTTATAGGACTTAATTGTAATTGTTACACATTATTTGATTTAATCAAATATTAGGATTGAGTTTTAATCAAATTAAATCAAATTTAATTTGATTAGTTTTGGCTTGAGTTTGACTCAAATTAGGTTTCATAAGTCTAATGAGATTAGACCTAATAAAGACTAGACCCCAACCTATCTATATTAGGTTTGACCTAATCTATACTATGTTTGATTTGGATAGGACGTTAGTCAATTTAAATCAGATTTAATTTGATTAAATCTAATTTTAATTTAATTTGGATTGATTTTCATTAGTCTAATGGAATTGGACTTAACTTAATCTAAATTGGAATCCAATCTATACTTGGATTTAGACATGACTTTAACCAAATCAAACTAGGAGATTACCCATTAAACCCCACGCCCCTTAAGTATCTCAAGCCCCTATTTTCTAGGTGTGGAAGTGTTTCATGGTGAGAAAGTGAGGTGTGGAGAAATATTTGAGAGGGGACACACATGAGCGGGGCGGCAACAAAAAAGGGAGAGTCTTTTTTGTTTAAAACTCTATCCCTAATCCTAAGTTGTTAGGTTTAAATAGGGATAAGTTGTGGGCGCCTTTTACTTGATGAGATCTATTTATTGGGGATGCACATGAAGGGATTTGCATGGAGATCAGCAAGGGACGCCCAAGGTTAGGCATGAGATCTTCTTCAACGTGATAACAAGGATGGGCGCTCCCTCTCCCTTCTTATCTCTTCTTTATTACAATCAAAGGTTGGTTGTTAGAGGTAAATCCATATCTTTTTCTTGCATCCAAGATTGGACATGTCCCCTTCTCCCTCTCCTACAAAGATGTCCAAGAGTTGGACATGATTAAATCAAATTTGATCTGATTTAATTTTCTAGGTCCATGAGATGGATGGTTCTCCTCTTCTGCTCCTCAGATCTAGTACAAGGATTGGACAAGAAAGAAGAACAAGAGATCTGATCTCTTATTTTCTTCTGTAGATCTTGAATTTTCTCTTGAGAAGAGGAAAGTAGGGAAAAAATCAGATTTGATCTGATTTCAAGTTTCTCCTTCAGATCTGTTTGATTTTCTTGAGAAGAGGATCAAAAGATCAAGTCAATTCGACAATCTAAAGAGCGATCTCTATAAGAGAGCTAGCACCCCGGTGAGATCGAGTTCTCCCAATCAGATCAGCCTCGATGGATACCTGTAGAGGTCGCATGTATGTGTGGCTCTGCAGAAACCTCACCAGAATATCACAGACCATCGGATCGCGATGAAGATCTCCCCATGCAAAGGTAAAGATATAACTCTAAATCTTTTAATTTTCAGCATCTTAATTTCAACATGTGAACATTCCTAGCATGTGTAGATTAGATCTATATTTTATGCATGTTAGATTTAAAATTATTTAAATATAGATCAATTTTAATTTATTGCGTTTATAATATTTTAAAGTTAAAAATCTGTATGTTCTGATCTCTGCATGCATATCCCGAATGTGCGACATCCTTCACAAAGACCATTTGAGATGATTACATTAGTGAATAACTAGATTTATCCACCTTCAATCAAGCTTATCTCCTTTCCCCTTCTCTATTTAAACCACCTTCTGATTGATCCCACATCAAAATCCCTCTTACTTTCCCTTCTTTCTCACCTCCAGCAGCCGTCGGACTGTTGCAATCAATTGCCGTTGCCCAAAAGCCCTTTTTTCTCCTTATTTTTCTTGATCTACTATGTTCTAGGAGCTTTCAGGCGTGATACTTGCTGGAATTAGCCCCCTCGACCGCAGTATGTTGTCGTCGCCACTACCGTTGAGCCTCCTCCCCTCTTATTTCTTTATTTCTTGGACCTAGGTGCCACTACCATGGCAAAAGGGGCAGTGCCCCTTTTCTTCTTTTGCTCAACTACCCTATTGCTGCGATCAGACCACCATTATGCTGTACCTCCATCGCCCGGCCATCCAGCTGCACCACCATCAATCCCACACCCCCCCCCCAATCCGCCCTATCTCTCTCATGGAAGGTTTGGTTAAGGAAGAAAGAAAGAGAGAGAGAGAGGGACTCAATTTTTTTAGTAAACCTGACCTACTGATTAGGCCCAATCCAGATCAAATCGAACCATATAGATCTGACTAGTGAATTGACCCAATCCTGATCTAGACTAGAGCCAGACTGAGATCCTCCTTTTCTTGCATCTAATTTTTTTTAATTAAAGGTTAATGGACTTGACAATTTATTGATCAGAAACTTTGTCGTCCGAAAAACATCGGATCTGAGGATTAGGCCACGTGCCAAAAATCATGATTTTTTAGAATCGACTGACAGTAAGTTTTCTCTTATCTTTGAGTTTATTTTTGTATATATTCATGTCTTTAAAAAAATATAAATTTTATGCATAAAATATTAAAAATTATTAAAATTTGAATGTATGTATTTATGTATGAAAAATAATTTAAAAAGTTGAATCAAGCATGATGTCACCCTTGCATGGTGCAAATTTTTGGAAAGAGATAATCTTCTTTCATTATTATTGCATGACTTCTGAAAAGAAAAATTATACATGTTCATTTATGCATAAATTTTTAAATAAAAATTATTTTGTTACTCTTTTGGAGGATGTGCAAAATTTATGTTGATACTATAAGTATGATTGTTTATGAAAATTTAATTATGATGAAATCATGAGAAAAACTCTCTAGTTAGACTATGATCTAGGTCTAGTCAATGGGATGATCGTTGGTCATACATCAGAAACACATTTCTCTTGGATCTAACCAGTCAGAGCTAATCACTGGCAGAGTTAGTCCTCGTGGGCCTAGCCAATCAGAGCTGAATGCTAGCATATGCTGATGCATCGCGTGTTTCTTATTTTAAAACTATCTTATCACAGGATAAATCATAGCTGTGTAAATTAGAGCTAGTTTTCTCCTACGCCTAGCTAGTGAGGCTGATCACTGATACACGCCGATGGTTCAGATATTCTATATTTAGGGGCTAGTCTTTCCTGAGCCTTATCATAGGACTGATCGTGGCCATAGTCAATGAAGACTAAAAGAGGTTTTTAAATCTTGCTGTTACACATAGTATATTTTAAAGATTCAAATTATACTGATATTTGTATCTATTATTGTATGTTTAGAAAAAAATTTTAATTATATTTAATTCCTCAGAGATATTAGTAATTTACTGAGTCTGTAAAGCTCACTTCCTCTTTTTTGTCAAATCCAGAAGATTCTATGGGGCTTAGGATCGAGCAGTGAGGAGCACGGGATCTTAGAAGATATTTGCTTAGTTTATATTTGAATAAATATTAATCTTGATTATGATGAGAAATTGATGACATATATTTTATTTGAATCAATAAAATTTAGATATTTACTTTTTATACCACAGTTTGAGTATGATTTGATATAATATTTTTAAATATGAAGACAGACCTTGCACATTCTTTAGGATCTTATCCTAAGGAGTGTGCGGCTATCACATGTCCGATCCGGATGTTGGACTTGAGGTATGACATTAATGCTTCTCTATCAAGACTATTCTTTCCAATTTTTTGCCAAACACTAACTCTTTGTATCTTCTTTTTTTTCCCCCTTTTGATGAAAAGGGAAGCAAGGAAATGCCATCCATTTTTATTATTGATGGAATTATGTACAGGCAGTTATTTACAAATCAGCTATCTAGGTCTCATGCCCTACTATTGAAGGAAAAGAAAATTAGAAATTTGCAATTAAGAACCACTATGAACACCTATTTTAAAGCTGGTATGAGCATTGTTTCAAAGCTGGTATTAGAAACTTCAAAATCAGCAAATCTAAGAGGAAACGGGCTTGTTGCTTGTAGGCTTCTACTGCAACTGCTAATCTATCTACCAATTCTTAGCAGTTGGGTGCGCTAGAGTTCCCAAGCATCTCCACAGTTTATTATGGCTTTCCAACATTTTCTTAGGACATATGTGTTGCCAAAAATGGAAGGAATGAATAGTTTTCTATAGAATTAAATAAACTGTACCATTCTTCTTGAGAAAAATTTTTGCATTCTTCGCTCTCTAAAACTCTCTGTTAGAAAATCGGATAGACAGCATGTGTATATTTCAAAAACTCTTTTTGATTGCAGCAAAAAATAAATAGATTAAACTCTTTAACCCCACATGCATAAGAGCCAATCTAATCCTACCCAAGCTCAAGAGAAAAATAAATATATAATCTAAATTTAAAAAAATAATATGAGATCATATCTCAATACCTTAAAGTGGATAGATATTCACCGCTATCGATGATCACAGATTGTAATATTCGAGCTGCACACGTATCCGATCTCTATGGATATCCATCGGAATCAATCTCGAACGGATCTCCTCATAGTAGATTCTTCTTCTTCAAGTAGAATTTAACCTTAGAACTCAGATCAACTCTTTGATCTAGACTGCGAGATCAACTCCTTGATCTGCAGCCTTCTTCTTCTTCTCCTCATTTTTGCTCTTGAAGAAAAATCACTTTAGACTTTTGGCATGTGGAAAGTGGGATGCCCAACCTTTGGGAGTGGAAGAGAAGAAAGGGAGGAAGGGAGGCGTAGAGAAGGGAGAGAGAGACTTTTGTTTCACCAAAATTCTATCTCCTAGAAACTCTAAAAATCTTCTCTTTATATAGGCACTATCCTGACTCAAAAGAGAAATCCAATTATCTTAAAAAGATACATCCTTATCTCATAAAAATCTTCTACCTTTTTAATCTAATTTTTTTCAATAAGATCAGATATAATTTGCAAATAATCAACCCCTTAAGGTAGGTACAAGAGGCGCCCATGGAATATAAGTCAGGTAGTTGGGGCACCAACTCTTGACGCGAGCGCCAACTCTTGGCGCTCGACATTAGGATTTTGATCAAGAGAGGGGGTGTGGCCCCTCTCTCTCTCTCTCTCTCCTCCACATCATGCCACATAAGAGGGGTGGGCCTCTCTTGCAATATCCTGGATTTGGCACCCTATTTTCTGCCAAAATTGAAGGAAGGCGCCACCCATTCTTCCCTTCTATTCCATATGTACACTTAAAGATAATTAGGAGATAATGAAGAGATAACGTTAGGATAATTTATGCCACCTCATTGATATAATCTAATCGTCTTGGACTCACAATTAAGAATCCAATTAAACCCAAATAGATTTAAATTAAATTCAAAACTATGGACTTGATCAAATTGAAGTCCCGAGAAGAATTAGGTTGAACCATGTACTAGCATGATTCTCATAAACCTAATAGGATTTCAATAAATCCTAACCCAATTAAAACTTCATAAGCCCAATTGACAAATTCGAAAATAAATCCCTTAATATGTAACCCCATAGGTTCATTCTATATGGTAGTAAGATATATTGTGATCTCCATCACAATATCATCGAAACTCTTTTCGATAGATTGAATATTTTCAATTCTACCCTTCGAGGGTCATCGATCATCAAGATGACGCCCGATGAGTCCCACAATCCACTAGTGACACCTAGCAATATACAGTGGTAATCCAGTAGATTGAAATTATGAACTTCTAGATGCAGTTATCGTATGATTCAGTCTTTCTATCGTGAGTTTCGACTTGATGGAGGTCATGAAAAATTCGTCAACCCCATCATCAGTCATATGCTAGATTGGCTTGACTCGAGTTCATTTGTGAATTTCGTGAAAACTCTTTTCTATATTCACACTTACTTTGGCCAAAAAATTTTGAACTCAGTCTCACGAATCACATAGGACTTCTCCTTTTCTATCAAGGTCGATAGATTTCATTTAGGTGCGTCCTACTCCAAACAACGAATCTGAACCTACTGAAGCCAACATACACAGTAAAGATCCGAATGGCTAGGGACAAAGAACGTGCAGTCAAATCCAATAGCCTCACTGTGAATAGCCAATGGCACTGTAGGTCAAAGGATCACTCACACCACTACAGCATCGAGAAGATCACTGACAAGTGAGTAAACATCCATGTGGCTCTCATGTTAGTCACGCTCAGTACAAGTTATTCCCTATACTGTAATCTGAGACTCATATGCCCACAAGGGAGGTAAACCATGCACCGATCTTAAATAGATTAATCATTATCCTCTGTGATGATCCTTTAATTAGGAGATTTAGAAATTAACCACTAATTAATGTATGTCTCAAATTCTTAACACCTTAAGAATATACAAAAATCATCTCTGTTAATTTTTAGAACAAATCTTGGACACATAAATATGATTGGAATGAAAAACTCTTTATTGATGATAAAAAGATTATAAGTACAAGTTTCAGCCCTGAAATTACATAATGTGTCAGCCAACAATTGGCTTCTAGGGCACAAATCTAATAAATTTCTACTTGACCTAAAGCTAATTGGCCATATACCTAAAATCCATCTTCTTAAGGTGAGCTTCGATCTACTGCTGGCTGAGAGGCTTGGTCAGTAGGTCTGCCACATTCAGTGCGGAGTCGACTCTCTACATCTCGACGAACTTCTTCTTAAGATATTCACGTATGATGTGAAACCGTCGTTCTATATACTTGGACTTCTAGTGAAACTTGGACTCTTTAGCAAGGGCTATGGCACTATTATTATTACAATACAGTGCAATGGCATCTGATGACATCACATCCAGCTCTGCAATAAATTTTTTGAACTAAAAGGCTTCCTTAGCAGCTTCAGAGGTGGTGATGTACTTGGCTTTCATGATCGAATCTACGATGGTCGGCTGCTTGAAACTCTTTCAGCTAACCGCACCACCATTGCACAAGAAGATATACCCCAATGTAGACTTTCTATCATCCACATCAACCATAAAGTCTGAATCGATGTATCTCTTAACTTTCAGCTTCGATCCTCCACCAAAGACCAACGTCAAATCTTTAGTCCTTCTTAAGTACTTAAGGATGTTTTTGATAGTAATTTAATATTTTTAATCTGGATTCACCTGATATCTATTCGAGACACTCACAGCAAGTGCTATATCAGGATGTGTACATAACATGACATACATGAGGTTCCTTATTATCGAAACATAAAGAATCTTGCTCATGCGCCGGATCTCTTAGGTGTGTTGGGACACATCTTCTTGGAGAGATAAATACCATGTCTAAGGGGTAAAAGATCCCTCTTAGAGTTTTTCATACCGAACCTCTTCAGCACCTTCTCTATGTACATTTGCTGTAAGAGTCCTATCATTCTCTTAGATCTATCTCTATAGAAATCTTTATACTAAGAATGTAAAAAGCTTCTCCTAGATTTTTTATGGTGAACTCTTTCGACAACCATACTTTGATCGATGTCAATATGGAATATCATTCTCAATCAGGAGAATATCATCCATGTACAGTATGAGAAATATGACAACACTCCCACTGATCTTTTTTATACACACATGACTCCTCATTTTTGATGAAATCAAACATTTTAATCATATAATTAAAGTGAGTGTTTCAACTCTGAAATGCTTGCTTGAGTCTATGTATGAACTTTTGCAACTTACAGACCTTATAATTACTATCATGGATGTGAAACTCAAAGCTGCTCCATATAGATACCTTTTCCAAGATATCCATTTAGGAAGATAGTTTTCATATCCATCTGCCAAATTTCATAATCATAAAATGCTACTATCGCAAGTAGAGTACAGATGGATTTCAGCATGGCTACAGACGAAAAAGTTTCATGATAGTTAATGCCTTCGCGTTAACTATAATCTTTCACAACTAGCCTTATCTTTTAAGTCTCTACCTTACCATCCAATCCAATTTTCTTTTTATAAATCTATTTACATCCAATAGGTACAATATCTTTAGGTGGATCTACTAAAGACCAAACTTGGTTGGAATGCATGGAGTTAATTTCTGACTTCATTGCTTCCATCTATTTTTCAGAGTCTATATCTAATATTGCCTCATCGTAGGTCTTGGAATCATTTCTAATGTCTCTATCTCCCATAAAGAAGTTTCCTCTAAATCCTCTATAAGAATACCTAAGTACCTTTCAGGAGAACGAAAGATCCTACTTGATCTACGAGGTGGAGGAGGTATCACATCTACTGACTCATTATTGGGTTCTAATTCTTAGACTCGATGCTCTTCAGAGATTTTTTCTTCGAGCTCAATCTTCCTCCCATTGCCTCCATCTTAGATAAACTCTTTTTTCAAGAATACGATATAGCGGCTCACAATCACATTGTGATCCTCAAGAAGATAAAAATAGTATCCCATGGTCTCCTTAGGATATCCTATAAAGCGAGCCCTAAAGGATCTAGCCTCTAACTTATCCGCCTGTGTCGTTTGACATGGGTCAGACATCTTCAAATCTTAAGATACCCAAAAGTTGGCTTCTTACCATATTATAACTCATATGGTGTGGTAGGAATGGATTTAGAGAAAATTCATTCAAAAGATGAATCGCAGAAAGTAAAGCATATCCCCAAAGAAAGTCAGGAAGGTCTGTGAAGCTCATCATAGATTGGACCATATCTAATAGGATCCAATTCCTCCTTTCGGATATTCATTGAGCTGAGGTGTCCCTGAAGGTGTCCACTGTGAGACAATACCATTATCTTTAAGATAGGCCTGAAATTCTCTACCAAAGTATTCTCCTCCTCGATCTGATCGAAGAATCTTGATAGATTTTTCAGTCTATTTTTCTACTTCATGTCTGAACTTATGAATTTTTCAAAGACTTTAGACTTTCGGTGCATCAAATACACAAATCCATATCATGAATAATCATCAGTAAAGGTTATGAAGTAGATATAGTCTCCCCTAGCTTGTACATCGAATGGACCACACATGTCAGTGTGCACCAGAGCTAATATCTTAGTGGCCCTTTCCTTTGTCCTACAAAGGGTAGCTTTTCATTTTTTCTTGAAGATACGATTCACAAACTGATAAGACTCAGAAGTCAATGGTCCAAGAAGACCATCTTTCTCATTTTGTTGAGTTTGTTTTTCCAATATGGTCTAGCCTAAAGTGCCACAAATACTTTTGGCTAATCCTATCTCTAAGTCTCTTAGACCTTATGACATTCACAACTTGCTCATTAATATTTACACTTGCATCCACATGCAAATGGTAAAGACAGTCAATCAAAAAAGCACGTACAACAACTTTATTTCCAAAATAAATTGAACACATGTCTTTATTGAAATAAAATTATAATTATCTTGTGCCAGCAAGAGATAAAAATCAAATTTCTACTGGCTACAGGTACATAATAACAGTCTTTCAAAATTAAACTATCCTAATGGTAGTCGCAGAGGTAGGTCCCGACGGCTACAGCACAATCCTTGCTCTATTGCCGACCCGGAGAGTAATCTCACCTTCTCTGAGTCTCTTTACTTCTTCAAGATCCTACATAGAAGTGCACAAATGAGCACTTGATCCAAAATCTAGAATCCAACTAGGAGAAAAAAAAATTGTTAGATTAGTTTCAATAATGAGTAATTCAGATGTACCTTCAGAAGGTCCATCTTTCTTTCTGTTCTTGACAATCGCCAGATAGGCCGGACAGTTCGTCCTCCAGTGGCCTTCAATGTTGCAATAAAAAACTTTACTTTGTCATCGGCCTTCTTCGAAATCTATTTCTTGGGCTTGGCCTCCATCTTCTTCTTCTTCTCAGGCTTCTTCTTCCTTTTAAAAGAAGACTTTCTTTTGGAGGAAGCCCGCTCCATAGCCAGAATTATATCCCTTGAACTCTTCAAGGTGCCCTTTGCTGTTACCAGCATATTCAATAACTCAAGCAAAGTGCTATCGATTTTATTCATATGGTAGTTTATGATGAACTGTCATATGATTCAGAAAGAGACTGGAGGATCAGATCCACCTGTAATTCCTTGTCCATGTTCATCTCGAGCTTCTGAAGCTCTCTATGTCCTTGATCATTGTCAGACAATGATCATTGACATACTGTCAATCATGTATCTTCGCTCTGAAAAATTTTGAAAGACTTCAAAGTGAGCTGTGCTACTCTGCTCACCATACAACTCTTGTAGGTGAGTCAGCATCCTCTGACAGTCCTCATGTCTTATGCTATCACTGAAGATCATTGGACATGGATGCCAAAATGCAGTACTTTGCCTAGTTATCTTCGTCCATCCATTTCTCAAGTACAGCTCATTTATCAGAAGATGGATAAGTAGGTAACACAAGTGCTTCTTGATCAAAGACATAGGTCAGCTTTTCAAAACAGAGAATGATTTTCAAATTTCGAAATCAATCTTTATAGTTGGTACCGGTCAACCTATTGGTATCAAGGATGCGGGCTAATGGGTTGGTACTCGACATGATTATCTGCAGAGAGAATAATTTTTAGTTAGATATTTATACTTATAAGATTGTTTGTTCTAGGGACTTTAAAAATAAACAAAGGCTTCCATTATTTTTTTGAATCTCCCACACTCCTCGGGTAAAAAACGATAACCAATACGTGATTGGTTTTAAGTAGGTACTACAGTCTCATTAACCTATACACATCTCACCTAATAGTTATTGGTGAGTACAGACCAATGACAACACTTTGTCCCTTGCTCCACTAAGCAAAATACAGTAGGCTTGGTCTCCAAGTCCTGTGGCCTCACCTAACAGTATTGGCATATTTTTTAGTTAAGTCAGACCCATCGTTCACCGTAGGCACAAAGCTATCATTGAGACTCTCACCTAATAGTTATTGCGTCCAACCCCATTTTTATATCGGGACATCAAATATCAATAGAGTGATTGTACCTTCTTGATGCAACCAAACTACTGTAACTAGACGAGAACGATCAATGTCAGAAAAGCACCCACATCTTTATAACGATGGAAGAACTCTAGACTTAATATTTAGTGAGGAGATTTAGATTTAGGTCTCTTCTAAATCAGCATATTTGACATCCGATTGATTAAATTCATGTTAGCACATCAACATGTCTAACCAGCCTAGTTGGCATGGGTGAACTCGAGTCAACAAGTAACCTAACATGAAACTGAATCTCCCAAGATGGTCAGGTAAGTTAAGATGTGTGGGGGTCCCCCGTTGCTTTTCTTAGACACCAATCAAAATTGGCCATGTCAGACAACGAAACTAATTAAATAATCACCATCTAAATATTGCTTTAGACATCAAGTTGATTGATTAGAATTGATCAGGTTAACCTATTGAAATGGACCCGAACCATGAGCCAAATTTGGTCTTGAGTTAATCAACTTACATCAAAATATGAATCAATACGACTAACTATAACTAAACTCAACTTTAATCCCCTTTGACTAATCTTAATCAATCATTGATTAGGTTTAATCAACTACTCAAAATCGAAAACAGTTCTAGCCTGATCTAATCAATTAAATCTAATTGTAGTTTGATCATTAGACCTGATTTATTCAAACCATACCCACATGCAACAACATAATTTCAGATCTAAAAATAATTTTTAGATTATATTCCATTGCATGCAATTAGTGCTTATGATCTTGAAACTGCTTTACATCTAAAGCTAATGTCATATATCAAATATATTTAGTTTCAGATCTAAATTAAATATGCATCACATATATATCAAATTTTAGATCTAAAACTAAATTTACACATATTAAATATATGTAAAACTAGATCTAAAATAATAATTAAAATATTTTAAAATATTTTTTCAAAAATCGATTCACATCAAACTAAAACAACCTTTACAATATATGAGGTAAACCCTATATCAGGATAACTTTATATCAATTTGATATAAATTTTTAATCATTATAATTTCAAACTTAAACTTAAAATTAATCATATCACATATGCTAATTTTTTAATTTAAAAGATTGATTTAATTATTTTAAAAATAATTTTCAAAATCGATCAATCTTGTGCTAGGATAATCTTTGTAATATAGAGGGTAAACCCTATACCAGGACAATCTTATATCAGTATAAGATTGATTTTAAATTATTAAAATTTTTAGATCTAATAGAAAATTCAGATCATATATTTTTCAAAAATCAGAGGCTCTGATACCATTATTAGAAAAATGGGTAAGCAGCATGTTTATATTTCAAAAACTCTTTTTGATTGCAGGAAAAATAAATGGGTTAAACCCTTTAACCCCACATGCATAAGATCAAATCTATTCCTACCCAACCTCAGGAGAAAAATAAACATATAATCTAAAATTTAAAAGAATAATATGAGATCATATCTTAATACCTTAGCATGGATAGATATTCACCGCTACCGATGATCATAGATTCATAGATGTTCGAGCCGCATATGTATCCGACCTCTATGGATATCCATCGAAATTAATCTTGAACTAATCTTCTCGTAGTAGATTTTTCTTCTCTAAGTAAAATCTTAGCCTTAAAACTCAGATCAATTTCTTGATCTAGACTGCAAGATTAACTCTTTGATCTGCAGTCTTCTTCTTCTTCTCCTTGTTCTTCGCTTTTGAAAAAAATTACCTTAGACTTTTGGTGCATGGAAAGTGGGATAGCCAACCCATGAGCGTGGAAGAGAAGAGAGGGAGGAAGGGAGGCATGAAGAAGAGAGAGAAAGACTTTTGTTTCACCAAAATTCTATCTCTTGAAACCCTAGAGACCTTCTATTTATATAGGCACTACCCTAACTCAAAAGAGGAATCCAATTATCTTAAAAAGATACATCCTTATCTCATAAGAATCTTCTACCTTTTTAATCTATTTTTTTCTCAATAAAATCAGATATAACTGGCAAATAATCAGCTCTTTAAGGTAGGTACAAGAGGCACCCATAGAATATAAGTCAGGTAGTTGGGGCGCTAAGGGTTGGCGCCCCACATTAGGGTTTTAATCAAGAGAGGGGGCATGGCCCCTCTCTCTCTCTCACATGCCCCCTTTCTCTCTCTCTCCTCCATGCCATGCTGCATAAGAGAGGTGGGCATCTCTTGCAATATCCTGGGATTTGGCACCCCATTTCCTGCCAAAATTGAAGGAAGGCGCCACCCATTCTTCCCTTCTATTCCACATGCACACTTAGAGATAATTAGAAGATAATGAAGAGATAATGTCAGGATAATTTATGTCAACTCATTGACATAATCCAATCCTCTTGGGCTCATAATTAAGAGCCCAAATAAATCCAAATGGATTTAGGTTAAATTTAAGGCTATGGACTTGATCAAATCAAAGTCTCGAGAAGAATTAGATTTAATCATGTGCTAGCATGATTCTCATAAACCTAATAGAATTTAATAAACCCTAACTCAATTAGAACTTCATAAGTCTAATTAGCAAATTTAAGATTAAATCTCTTAATGTGTGACCCCATAGGTTTCATTCTATCTGGTAGTGAGATATATTATGATCTCCATCATAATATCATCAAAATTCTTTTCGATGGATTAGAATATTTCTAATTCTATCCTTGGAGGGTCATCGATCATCAAGATAACACCCGATGAGTCTCACAATCCATCAGTGACATCTAGCAGTATATAGTGGTGACTCAGTAGAATAAAAGTACGAACCTCTAGGTACAGTTATCGTATGATTCAGTCCTTCTATCATGAGTCCTGACTTAACGGAGGTCATGGAGAACTCGTCAAATCCCATCATCAGTCATATGCTAGATTGGCTTGACTCAAGTTTATTTATGAATCTCATGAAAATTCTTTTTCAGTATTCATACTTACTTTGATCAAAGACTTTCTAAACTCAGTCTCGCAAATCGCATAGGACTTCTCCTTTTCTACCAAGGTCGATAGATTTCATCTAGGTGCATCCTACTCCAAATAGTGAATCTGAATCTACTGAAGCAACATACACAGTAAGGATCCGAATGGCTAGAGACCAAAAAATGTGCAGTCAAACTCAGTAGTCTCACTGTGAATAGCTAATGGCACCACAGATCAAAGGACCACCACACCACTGCAGCATCGAGAAGATCACTGACAAGTAAGTAGACATCTATGTAGTTCTCATGTTGGTCATGCTCAGTACAAGTTGTTCTCTAACAACCATCTGCACCCTCATCTCAATGTCCCTATACTGCAGACCTGAGACTCATCTGCCTACAAAAGAGATGAACTGTGCACGGATCTCAAATGGATTGATCACTGTCCTCTGTGATGATCTTTTGATTGTGAGTATTTAGAAATTAACCTCTAATTAATGAATGTCTCAAATTCTTAATACTTTAAGAATATACAAAAATTATTTTTGTTAATTTTTAGGATAAATCATAGATATATAAACATGATTGAAATGAAAAAAATCTTTATTGATGATAAAAAAATTACAAGTACAAGTTTAAATCCTGAAATTACATAATGTGTCAGCTAACAATTAGCATTTAGGGTACAAATCTAACACTCCCAACATAGTGCTGCAAATTATTGAACTCCCAGTTCCCTCATCTATAGCTAAAAATGTTTTCTTCTTTAATTGGTCCATAACTTATGGATAGTGTAAGGCCAACCTCTTATGTTCAATTGAATTTTAAGGGCATTTCATATGTGGGTGAAGGGGTATCTACGAAGCAGATGAGAAATTGACTCGAATCTTGATCCACATAAGGCACATCTGGAGCTTATTGTCCACCATTTCTTGGAGAGGATCTCACCTGTATGAAGTTTGTTTCACAAAACAAGCCAAAGAAAGATTTTCATTTTTTTTGGAATAGCTGCTCTCCAAACAATTTTGTAATATGGGCATTTGAGACCACTAGCACTAGGAGTGCAATTGAGCCGAATTGAGTTAAGAAGCTGAAAGCTCAAGCTCGACTCAACTTAATATATTTAGACTCAAAATTTGGCTCAGATCAATCGAGCTTTAATATCCCAAGCTCCACCTCGACTCGTTGAAAAATAAGCAAAAGTCAAGATCAACTCGACTCAACTCGAATATCAATGAGCCATACTCGAGTTTGAGTTTGAGCTCAAAATCGAACCTTAGTCTACTAATGATATATGTATTAATATATAAATTATAAATAAAAATAATATTATTAAATATATATATTTGAGTAGGCTCGCAAGCTTTCGAGCCGAGTACCTTGTTACTCGAGCTCCATAATAACCGAGTCAAGTTGAGCTTGGACTCGAACTGAGCTTGAGTAGCTCACGAGTAGCTCGACTTGTTTGCACTCCTAATCAATACTTATAAATTTATAATATGAGTCTCCTAAGAAAATGCCATTTTGAGTGAGCTTCCATGTGGGGACTTATCCAATCCAAGATGGTCTAATATATGTAAAGACTATTCTGAAGTATCTCCAACTAGCCCTCCTGTTGTCTAGGCAAGGGGCCTCTAAGCTTGATATTCCAATTTAGAGCTCATCTTAACCATTGAGAGGCAACCGAATAGTTTCTTCAAGATCATGGTATATAGATCTTCAAAGATAGATGCAAATGATATCGTTCCAAGCCATCTGTCCTCCCAAAATTGGACATCTTTTTTCATTGCCCAATTTGAAGGATAAGCAATTCCAAAAGGCCCCCAAATGTTTACCTATGTCCCTCCAAAGAAGAGAAACTCTGGTCATGCCTTCTTTTTACTCTTATCCCCAATTTTCTCTTAACATAATAAGTGCTTCTAATTTGCCTCCACCATGGAGAGTCTGATCCCAAGGTATAGTTCCATGCCCACTTAGCGGAGGACAAGATTCATTTGCTCAATGTTTTTGATGCCTAATCTTCCTTGTATCTTTGATCTACAAACATTATCCCCTTTTGCTAAACAATGGAATCGCCACTAGTTTTCTACTTACCTTTCTATAGGGATGCATGCCTCATTTGATCAAATTTTCTTTAGTGCCCACCTCAACAATTTAAAGATTGATATGTCATAAGAAGGCAAAGCAATAATTGCCAAGTCAATGAAGGTGATCCTACCTCTCTAAGAGAGAAGTTTCCCCTTCTAAGTAGCTAGTCTAGAATTGATTTTCTCTAGCAAAGATAGACAACATTGTTTAGAGACCTTCTTGTCACATAAAGGGAGTCCAAGATACATGAATGGGAAGGAGCTTTTCTTGCAATTCATCATAGATGCAAACATCCTAGATTCATCATCATCCATGTTCATGCAGACCATAAAGCTTTTGTAAAAGTTGATACTCAAATCCAAGGCACCCTCAAAAGTCAAGAGAATAGCTATCACAGCTACCAAACTTTTTTTCATTCCTGCACAACAAAGAAAGGTATCATGCCCTTAGATACCTTGGAATTCTCTATTATGGCCAATTCCCTTAATGAGGCCAAGAAAGGTAGCTTGTTTGAGGAGCTTTGACAATGCATTTGTTACCAAAATAAAAAATAGAAGGTGAAATGGGGTCACCCTGCTTAAATCCTTGTCCGCACTTGATCCGCCTTCTTGGACTTCCTTTGGTAATTAGGGCAATGGAGACCAAGTAGAGAAGACTTGGCATCCAATCTTTCCATTTGGGTGGAAAGTCTCTTGCATGAAGGACATCCAAAAGAAAGTCTAATTTTTATGAAATATCTTTTTGTTTGGTTCTTCTACAATATTCTAAAACTATGAAGTTAGGTTTTATGTCAATGTTGAGATTTTTCCCTCCTCTGCACCAAAGAAATATCAATAATCACCTGTCTACAGTTTAGGGCAAATGTGGCAAATACTTCCTTGTCACCTCTTATGAAATGTCTACTTCTTGGACTATAGATATAACAACAAGGAATCATATGGTTTCTTTTTTAATTTTACATTCTCCATGTTGACTCACTTCAGCTTCCTAGTAGTTTAATGTCTAAAATTTTTCAATTAGCTGTATTTTTCCTAGGCTCTTTTCTCACTCGATAATTTCTTTTATTTTTCCCAAGTTAATCTGGAATTAGTCTTTTAGTCAACTAATAGATATTAAGACTTGTAGTGGATCAAATTCTTTTTAGTGCTCCTTTTTTGATGAAAGGAAGGAAGAAATTCCAATCAATTTTATTAAAGACAGAAATATAAAATTACAGAATAGCTCCTTATGGGGGATTAGGAAAAGAAAGTACAAAGGATTTATAGGTTATTTCAAAATTAGAATAACATAAGAATGAAAGTAGATAGAGGATCAAATTGGAGAAATAGCCAAAAGGTTTAAAATCCTTGGATAGCAGGCTCTAGATGACTAAACAAATTCTTATTTACTAGGGTCTCAGTGAATCCTTAAGGTATATTTGGACGACTGGGCCCAAAATTCCAAAAGAATCATGGGTTTGGACCAATACAACCACCCAAATGAAGCCTAGTCCAGTATGTCTTTATACATACACAAAAAACTATTTTAGTGGATCGGCCCAAATCCCATAGGAAAAAAAATGACCTCATGGTTCTTTAGAAATTTACAAAGACATGCCTAACATAGCCTCATTTAGATAGTTGTAAAGGTCCAAACCCATGATTCTTTTGGTATTATGGCCCTAGTCATCCAAATAGACCTTTAGGCTTCCTTTAAGCTCAAAAAGAGCTCATGCTTCAAAAGAACATTACTAGTTGTTTATTCACTTCTATTGATGGGAAGTGAACACTTCAGTTATGATGACAATGAACATAGCTGCAACCCTGCCACCGTTTAAGCTACAAGTGCTAAAACTTTAATGAGCTGAATGAAGAATAATATTATGCATAGAGAGAAAGAGAGAAAGATGAGAAACAATTAAGAATAATGGCATATCTTATTGCTTTAAATATTCATATTTCGATTACCAATTAGAAAGATCAAAAACTAGATTAAAGAGTTCGGTTCCATGTTGAATCATGAAGCAGTTTGGGAACATGGCATATAACTTAAGCTTCTTCAGAATCTACAGCACACTGCAGCCATATCAAGTCAACATGACAAAATCATACAAAATGCTACATTTGCCACTCCGTTGGTCACACCTACAAATCCGATCATACTTACTATCCACATATTAGATTTTCCATGTCGGGGCATGCATGTACATTTCAAAAAAAAATTTTAAACAATGCAATGAAATAGAAGATTAAAATATTTTTTAAACTACATCATACATGCATAAAACATAAAGCACTAGGATCTACTTCATATGCTAAAATTGATCATATGCTGAAATTGAATATGTGATCAAATTGCATATCTATTTTACAAATCCTTTCTTCAAATCTGGATCTAAAAGAAAATAGATTCTCCCTTAGCCATGCAAGTATCCAACCTATATGGATATCCACTCAGGATCAATCTGGAACAATTCTCTTTAGTATTGATTTTTCTTCTCTAAGAAAAATCAGTCTGCAAATCTGAACAAAGCCTGGATCGCGATCAACTCTTTGATCCTTTTCTTGATCTTCTTCTTCTCTTCTTCTCTTATTTTTTTTTCTTGATAATGAAGCAATCAAAAACTAGAAACCAGCAAATAAGAGGGATGCCCAAACTCCTTTGGGCATGAAAGATGGAGGACGCCCAAGGCTTGGGCGTTGGATCTTCGAGGGAGAAGAGAAGGGAGAAGAAAGAGAGGGGGCATGGGCTGCTCTACAGAGGCATGGGGCAGCTGATTCAATTACCTAGAAGCCTTAGGAAAGGCTCCTTTAAATAGGCATAAGGTGTGAATCCTATTCAAAACCAAATAACCACTTAATACAACTCCTACTTGCATTAGAAATCCTTATTCCTTTAGTTATTTGACTCCCTTTAGGAGATCCTTTAGGCACAACTATTGGAGCCTTTGCACCCACAAATACATATGCTACATGGCACCCATGAAATGTCCCATGCTGGTCCCATACATCCTCTAATGGGCGGGCACGCCCAACTTGATCAAATCAAGTGGCGTCCAATCAAAACTACCAAGAAAATTAATTAAGAGCTTGAATCCTTAATTCATTTGATCCAAAATCCTAGACACCCAACAATTGGAGCCCAATAAATCTAATTCATTTAAATTATTAGCCGATAATTAAATTTAAATTAATCTTATCAAATAAAAAATTCAAACGTAAAGAGAAAATTGGGTCTAATCATGTGCTAGAAAGGTTATCTTGAACCCAATAGGATTTCTCTAAACCCAATTGAGACTTTATAAGCCTAATTACTTATTCTAAATCTAATCTATTTGTTTCATCATCCTATAGATTCAATTCTATCTGATAATGAGATATACAATGATCTCTATTATAGTATCATTGAAACTCTTTTCAATAGATCGAAATAATTTTACTCTAACTCATCAAAGATTGTCGACCTGAGCAATCCTAGTGAGCTCTCACAATCCACCAATGACATCTAGCAGTATGCAGTGGCAACTCAGTAAAATCAAAAAAGAATCTTAAGGTGTAGTTCACATGTAATTCAGTCCCTCTATCGTGAGTTCTGATTAAATGGCAGATCATAGATAAATCGTCAAATCTCATCATCAGTCATATGATAGATTTGATCAGCTCAAGTCTAATTATGATCCTTATGAAAATTTTTTTCATCAATCACACTGCTGTAGCCACAGACTCTCGGACTTAGCCTCTCAAATCTTATAGAACTACTTCTTTCTATTAAGATCGATAGATTTCATCTTGATGCGTATTCTACTCCTATAGTAGACCAACTGTCATCAACATCCATTACAAGAGCCCATTAAGATCATATTTATGTGTCAGTCAAACTTTAGCAGCCTCACTACGAGCAATCATACCATCGCAGGTCAAAGGATAATTTAATAACTACAGCATCGAGACAATCACCAATGATTGAGTAGAAATCCAAATGATCTCTAGTATCGTCATGCTCAGTACTAGTTGTTCTCTAACAACTATCCGCACTCATCACTCAGTGTCTCTACATTGTAGACTAGAGACTCATCTACTCCGAAAGAAGTGATCGATGCATCGATCTATCTGGATCAATCATCATCCTCATGATGATACTATGATCGGAAGCATTTAGAAATTAAATACATATCTCTAATTTTCAACACTTTGAGAATATGTATCAAAATGTTAATTTCGTGGACGAGTCAAGGACACATCACATTTGAATGAAAATTAAACTTGTCCTTTTATTGATCAAATTAATATATTAAGTATAAACTTGTATCCTAATTTTATTATAATGTGTCAGTCATATTGACTTCTAGGACATACATCTAACAATCTCCTACTTGGACTAAAGTCAATTGGTCACTAATCTAAGTTCCATCTTCTCAAGGTAGACTTCTATCTTTGGCTAGCTCAATTGTTTTGTCAGTGAGTCTGCCACGTTGTCCACGGAGTCTACTCTTCATACTTTGATATATTTCTTTTCGAGATAGTTGCACATGATATGGCACCATCGTTCGATGTGCTTTAATTTCTGATGAGATCTCGACTCTTTAGCAAGTACTATGGCTCCATTGTTATCGTAATAAAGTGGTATGACATCTGATGTCATAACCTCAAATTTCACGACAAACTTCTTGAATTAGAAGTCTTCCTTTACAGTATCCGAAACAGCGATATATTCAGCCTTGTGGTCGAATCCGCTATGATGGGTTGCTTGAAACTCTTTCAGCTGACTGCACCACCATTGCATACGAACATATATCCTGATGTAGACTTTCTATCATCAGGATCAGACATAAAGTCTGAATCAGTATACCCCTCGATTCGCAACTCAGAACCTCCTCCAAAGATCAAGAACAACTCCATAGTTCTTCTTAAGTATTTAAGAATGTTCTTCACAGCTATCCAGTGCTCCTCGTCAGGATTCAACTGATATCTGCTCGTGACACTCACAGCAAAGGTAATATCAGATCGAGTACACAGCATGACATACATAAAGCTTCCTATGGCTGAGGCATAAGGAATCCTACTCATGCACTGAACTTTCTCAAATGTGGTTGGACACATCGTCTTAAAAAGATGAATACCATGTCTAAAAGGTAAAAGTCCTCTTTTAGAATTTTTCATGCTGAACCTCTTCAGCACTTTCTCTATGTACAGTTTTTGTGACAAACCTAGCATCCTTTTAGATCTATCCCTATAGACCTTTATTTCAAGAATATAGGATGCTTCCCTTAGGTTTTTTATGGAGAATTCTTTTGACCATGGTCAGCATAGAAATATCATTTTCAATAAAAAGAATATCATCCACATACAATATGAGGAATGTATTACACTCTCACTGATCCTTTTGTATACACAAGATTCTTCTTCATTCTTGATTAAATCAAATAATTTGATCGCATCATCAAAACAAAGATACCAACTCCGAGAAGCTTGCTTTAATCCATATATGGACCTTTGCAGCTGTAGACTCTGTGATCTCCATCACCAGATGTGAAATCCAAAGGCTGCTCCATACAGATATCTTTCTCAAGATATCTATTCAGAAAAGTAGTTTTCACATCCATCTGCGAGATTTCATAATCATAATAAGCTGCAATAGTAAGCAAAGTGCGGATGGACTTCAGCATAGCTATGGGCAAAAAGATTTTTTAATAGTCAATGTCTTTATGTTGGCTATAACTTTTTACCACAAGCCTAACTTTATAGGTCTCTACCTTACTATCGGCACCTATTTTTTTTTTGTAGATCCATTTACACCTAATGGGTACTATACCCTCAGATGGATCCACTAAGGTCCATACTTGGTTCGAATGTATCGAGTCAATTTCTGACTTCATTGCATCTAACCATTTCTCAGAATCGATGTCAGATATTACCTCATCAAAGATATTAGGATCATCACCATGACCCTTATCTTTCATAAGGAATATTTTTTTATTTCCTCTGTAAGCATACCCATATACCTTTCAGAAGGTCGAGAGATCTTGCTAATCTACAAGGTAGTAGAAGAACATCAACTACTGGCTCATGAATAATGAGTTTCTGAGTATCTATAACTCTTTGCTCTTTAGAGACCTTCTCTTCGAGCTTAACTAACCTCCCATTGCTACCATCCAAGATAAACTATTTTTCTAAGAATATAGCATTTTGACTCACAATCACATTGTGATCTTATGAAAAGTAGTAATATCTCATTGATTCTTTTGGATACCCTATAAAATGAGCTATTACCGATTTATCCTCTAATTTATCAGCTATCTGTCTCTTGACAAAGATCGAACATCCCCAAGTCTTAAAATAATCTAGACTCGACTTCTTATCGTACCATATCTCATATGGTGTGATAGGAATAGATTTTGATAGAATCATATTCAATAGATGAATTGTAATTAATAAAGTATGTCTCCAAAGATATAAGGATAAATTAGTGAAGCTCATCATGGACCTGACCATATCTAATAGGATCATATTCCTCCTTTCGAATATCCATTGAGCTGAGATGTTCCAAGAGGAGTCCATTGAGAGACTATGCCGTTGTCCTTAAGATATTCCAAAAATTTTTTACTAAGATATCACCTCCTCGATCAGATCGAAGAACCTTAATGGGTTTATTTGTTTGTTTTTCTACTTCATTTCTGAATTCTTTGAATTTTTCAAAGGCTTCAGACTTATGTTTCATCAGATACACATACCCATACCTAGATAGATCATCGATAAAGATAATGAAGTAACTGTAACCACTCCTGACTTGCACATCAAATGGTCTACACACATCGGTGTGTACGAGGGCAAGTAACTCAGTGGCCCTTTCTCCATATCCTATAAAGAGCAATTTGTCTATTTTTTTTCAAAGACAAGATTCACAAGCTGGATATGACTCTAGATGAAGAGAGCCAAGGATCCTATTCTTTTTCAGTTTGTTTATTCTATTCTCTCCAATATGGTCTAGTTTATAATGCCACAAGTACTTCTGGTTAATTTCATCTCTGGATCTCTTTTGACCTATGGTACTCTCTATTTGCTCATTCAAATTCACATTCGCATCAACATGCAAGTGATATAGACTGTCAATTAAAAATCTCATGCAACTAATTTATTTCATAAATAAATAGAATAAAATTTTTTATTAAAATTAAATTCAAAACCATCCTATGCTAGCACAGACACAGAACTCAAATTCCGACTAGCTATAAGAATAAAATAATAGTTTTTTAAATCTAATCTAAAATCTGATGGTAATCAAAAAGATAATTACCAATGACTTCTACAGTAATTTTTGCTCCATTGTCGATCTGAAGGATCATGTCACCTTCCCTTAACCTCCTACTTTCTATTAGACCCTGATTGAGGTACATATATAAACACTTAAATCAGAGTCCAATATCCAAATAGAAGTAGAAGAAACAGTAAGGTTAGATTCAATTACGAGCATACATTCTAAAAATTTATCACCTTTCTTAGTCTTTAGGCTCTCCAGATAGAGTGGACAGTTCCTCCTCCAGTAGCCTTCAGCAGCACAGTGGAAACACTTTTCCTTTGCTTCAGCCTTCTTTGGAACGTCCTTCTTTGGCTTGCTCTCATTCTTCTGCTTCTTAGTGGATTTGATCTTCTTCTTCCAACCAGACTTTCTCTTGATCGAAAAATTTGCTCCACAGTGAGAACAGTACCCCTTGAACTCTTCAAGGTTCCTTCCGTAGTGACCAACATGTTGACCAGTTCAGATATAGTACAATCAAGTTTGTTCATATAAAAATTTACAATAAATTAACTATATGAACTCGTAAGGGATTGAAGGATCAAATCCATCTACAATTCTTTTTGCATATCAAGTCCGAGCTTTCCAAGCTCCTCAATGTCCTTGATCACTGTCATACAGTACTCATGGACTGACTGCCCTTCATGCATCTTCAAATTGAAAAGTCTCTTGGATTCTTCGAAGCATGCTGTATGGCTCTGTTCACTATATAACTCTTATAGGTGAGTGATCATAGCTCTGGCAGTAGGTATATGCTCATGCTAGCTCTGCAACTCATTTGACATGGATGCCAGCACATAATACTTGACCTAACCATCTTCATCCGTCCACTTTTCATAAGCAATTTTTTGCTCAGCAGTATGATAGTTTGGTAACACTAGGAGTTTCTGGTCAGTACATGATCTAGTTTTTCAGAAGTCAAGATAATCTTGAGGTTTCTTAGTCAGTCTTTATAGTTTGTTCTGGTCAAATGATTGGATTCAAGGTTGCAGGCTAGATGGTTTGAGGCTGACATTGTTTAACTGCGGGAGTAGAAATTCAAGTTAGACTTTTGTACTTTAAAATTATATTTACTTCTAAAGATTTTAAGATGCAAATAATGACTTTCACTAATTTTTTGGATCTTTCCACTCTTTGGGTGGGAAATGAAGACCATAATGCGATAATTGGATTCCTAGTGGATGCTACAGTCCCACCTATTGAAAAATGTATCCCAAAGCCAATCGTCAGTCTGTTGACGGTTATGCTATTTGATATAATTGTATATAAATTAATTAATAAAATATTTATTTGATAATTTTCATCATAAGCTTGTACATCTTTTACATCAAATTTCTATGTTATGATGAAAGTTTTTAGGACTATTTTAAATTGATAGAGGAGGATTTATCATTTAGTTCTTAAATGAGTTCACGACCAAATGACATGCTATTACTATGATGATAGATATATCAAGTGTAGGTTATTATGTGCCATATAGATTGGTTATCCTCTTAATCAAGAAGCATGGAGATGTTGGTATAGCATGCAGGTGAAATGTAGGAGTACATTTCACTGAACGTGACCAACTTCGGAGTACTCTGCTGTCAAAAACTACTCCGAAAGGATATGGGTATAAGTGTCCCTCTGATCTGAGATCACCACGGTGACTTGCAAGCAACTCACTGTGCTTTGATGTCAGACTACCTAAATTTTTAATTCAAGACTGGAAGGTTTCTGGACACAGTTAGTACTTATGAAGTCGGTGCATGAGTCAAGATGGAATTGATCACTCCAAGAGATTGGAGAGAATGCTTTATATTTCAATTTAGTAAGACTTTGATCAGGACAATCTTTGTGAGGAGTCACAGGATTTATCAAGTTGAGACACATAATGGATGTACTGTTAAGAGTTGATAGTTTAAACTCTAAGTCATCCTAGCATCAAGGGTCAAAAGGATGTGTTGGTGCAAAAATCTGCCTGCGCCAGAGAAGCTGGAGTCGGAGAAGCCGCGGTCGCTGTCGGGACCTGCAAAGGAAGTCTAAACCGGAGGTGGGGTTGCTCCGACAAGACCCTCCGACGCTCAAGTCAGTTCTCTGCCTCAACAAGAATGGAGTGCTCGAATGGAGAATTTAGCAGAGTTTTGAGATAAGAAATGAGCTTAGAGAATAACGTATCTGGATCCCCCTTTTTATAGGCGGAGGAGGTAACGGATTGATGGCGACACCTGTAACCGTCTGGTAGTGGGCCGCCCGCGGTCAGAGAAATTTATTGCGAGAGGTAGTGGAGCAGAATCGTGGCCATCACCGCAGCTCGCCACGTGGAATCTGTTGCAGGGAGTGGAGCAGCGCCCGTTGTCGTGACTTGCCAGCGGATGGGAGAATCGCCTGATATCCATCGCAGGAGGTGGAGCAGGTTCGTGGCCGTTATTGTGGTCTGCCAGGGGGTAGTGGAGCTGTGCGAAATCTGCCACAAGAAGTGGAGCAGGGCGGCGATGGTTACTGCAGCCTGTCAGGGAATGATGGAGCTGCGCGGAATCCGCCGCAGGAAGTGGAGCAGGGTCGTGGCCGTTTTGGTGGCCTACCAGGGGGCGCGGATCTGTTGATCGAAGCTCGGCAGTGGTCGGAGCCCGGCCTCTGTAGAGGTCTGGGAGAGGTCCTCCTGGCGGCTGGGGTCGTGGGTGGAGTCTAACTTCCGCGGGAGTCCGGGCGGAACCCTCTCGGAGCTGAAGTTGCGGGCGGAACCCGGCTCTCGTAGGAGTCCGGGTGGAGCTGTGCTGCAGCAGATGTCGGAGGCGGAGCCCGGCTCCCGTAGGAGTCCGGGCGGAGCTGTTCTGAAGTCGGCGGTGGAGCCCGACTCCCGTAGGAGTCCGGGCGGAGCTGTGCTGTGGTTGATGTCGGCGGTGGAGCCCGGCTCCCGTAGGAGTCCTCTGCAATCAAAGTTAAAGGTGAAGTCCGGCTCTCGTAGGAGTCCGAACGGAGCTTACCAGCAGTTGATACTGAGAGCAGAGCCTGGCTCCCGTAGGAGTCCGGGCGGAGCTGTGCTGCAGTTGATGTCGGAGGTGGAGCCCGGCTCCCGTAGGAGTCCTCTGCAATCAAAGTTAAAGGTGAAGTCCGGCTCTCGTAGGAGTCCGGACGGAGCTTACCAGCAGTTGATACTGAGAGCGGAGCCTGGCTCCCGTAGGAGTCCGGACGGAGCTGTGCTGCAGTTGATGTCGGAGGCGGAGCCCGACTCTCGTAGGAGTCCGGGCAGAGCTGTTCTGAAGTCGGCGGTGGAGCCCGGCTCCCGTAGGAGTCCGGGCGGAGCTGTGCTGTTGTTGATGTCGGCGGTGGAGCCCGGCTCCCGTAGGAGTCCGAGCGGAGCTGTGCTACAGTTGATGTCGGAGGCGGAGCCCGGCTCCCGTAGGAGTCCGGGCGGAGCTGTTCTGAAGTCGGCGGTGGAGTCCGGCTCCCGTAGGAGTCCGGGCGGAGCTGTGCTGTGGTTGATGTCGGAGGTGGAGCCCGGCTCCCGTAGGAGTCCGGGCGGAGCTGTTCTGAAGTCGGCGGCGGAGCCCGGCTCCCGTAGGAGTCCGGGCGGAGCTGTGCTGTTGTTGATGTCAGCGGTGGAGCCCGGCTCCCGTAGGAGTCCGGGCGGAGCTGTGCTGCAGTTGATGTCGGAGGTGGAGCCCGGCTCCCGTAGGAGTCCGAGCGGAGCTGTTCTGAAGTCGGCGGTGGAGCCCGGCTCCCGTAGGAGTCCGGGCGGAGCTGTGCTGTGGTTGATGTCGGCGGTGGAGCCCGGCTCCCATAGGAGTCTGGGCGGAGCTGTGCTGTTGTCGATTCCGCTGAGGATTTCGGCTGTGGGTATTTTATACCCAACACCAGTCCCCCTACTTCCGAGTTTGAATTTCAAGCGAAGAAAGTACACAGAGAGAGAGATGGGTACAGTCGGAACCGTCCCTTCGAATCCTGCGCACTGCCGCCTCCAGATATTTTGGCATTAAATGAGTGCGTGCCGGAGTCTTTTCGAATTGGAGCGGTATGAGGGGACGCTTCAAAATCCTACAGGTACACTGGCCTAGGTACGGTGCAATTATGATCCTGCCAACCGTCAGCCGTTTTTAGCCGTCTGCCAGGGGGAGTGGGACACGTGTCGGATGCAGACTGGCCTGGGGGATTCGCGATCATTATGGCGCCGGATTCTAGGGTCTATTTAAACCCATCCTCCCCCCTTCAGGTGTCCTACTCCATTCCTGAGTTTTCGCTGGTGTCTGTCTTCTCTTCGAGAGCCTCACTCTAGTGAACGTCTTCTCGAGCCGTAGGCGCCTCCCGTTTCTTGTCCCCCAGGTCCCTCAGAGCAATATAGGTTAGTGCCAACCTTCCTCTCACCACCTAGGGGCTTCTCCTCTCTTCATTACTTTTGTGCCTCCCTCCGAGTTAGCCTTCGGCGTCTCGTTCCCCTTTTGGTCTGTCTTTTTAGGGTCCTTTAGATCCTCCTTTCGAAACTACTCAAAATATCTTCTGACTCTTCTGTTCCCGACAGTTCTGAGAGTTCTTCCGCTTCAAACCCCCAGGTCGCTGTCTCTGCGGACGAACCTGCATCCGGGGTAGGGCCTCGCCTGGTTTTTGCACCGGGCGCTATTCCATGTTCGTCGACTTCGGATGAACTCCTTCTGATAAGGGTTCGGTATGGGGTTCCTCCGGAGTACGACCTGGAGCTACCTGGCCCCTTTGACCGGGCCAGCACTCCTCCTCCCGGTCGCTTCTGTTTGTATCAGGAAGCGTTTCGTGCCGGACTCCGGCTTCCGCTTCCTGTCTTTGTTGCTGCCTTCTTCCGCTTCTTGGACATTTCTCTCACCTCCGTGGCCCCGAATTCCTTTAGGTTTTTGATAGGATTTCTCTCCCTCTGCCACATAGCCGAGGTCCAGCCGTCCCTCTCCTTGTTCAGACATTTTTATACCTTCAAACGCCATCCTTCGGCGAAGGACTGATGGTACTTCTCCCCCCAGTTTGGTAAGAAGGGGTTGCTGAAGGGCGCCCCTTCTTCGATTCACAATTGGAAGGAGAAATTTCTCTTCGTCCACTGCCTGACCCTAGAACTGGGCCTGCCCCCTTGGGGGTCTCTGAGGGATTCCGTCCGTCGGGCTCCCAGCCTGGGAGAGGACGACCTCCAGGCCGCCCAGAAGCTTCTAAGTTATCCCGCTCCTTCCCTTCCTAATCTTCTGAGGGAGCAGCTTCTTTTCAACATCAGCCTGAGCCCTCAAGATCCAGCGAGTATTCATCTTTTCTTATCTTTTCTTGCCTTCCTCTTCTCCTTCTCTTTATTTCTTTTTCCTTCCCACTCTCTTCTTTTTCTTTCTTTCTTTTCTTTTCATTGTTGTTTTTTTTTTTTTTTTTAGCAATGGACGCCGAAGCAACGCGAATGCTTGCCAGGGGCATGAGAGCTCAGAAGAGAAAGGATGCGGCGGCCTCCGGATCGGCGAAAAAGGCCAGGGCGGAGGAGACGAGCTTGGCCGCGCCCGTCCAGGCAGCCCCGGCCATCGACATTCCTTCAGATGCCGAGCCAGTGGCCCCTCGGGCTTCCTCTAGGAGCCCACCGACTGGGGCCCCCGCTCCGGGGGTTCGCCCCACAGAGGCGCCTGCCGCGGGGAGGAGGAGGAAATCGGTGGCTCGCAGGGCGAGTAGCCACCGAGCTGCTGCAGACGAGTCCGTCTGCTCCGAGGGGGGATCAGAGAACCCCTTCAACGACAAGGACTTGATCAGGCGGCTGCTCGATGGCTGCATCCTGTCCGACGTCGTGGAGAGGATCGACCACGCCGATCCCGAGCAGCGGGCTTGGGACTCTTTGGGGTCCTTCCTCGAGGTAAGCGGATATTATTTACACGGTCACTCGGCCTTTGTTGTAATTCTCTATCCGTCCTTGCAGATTGGGGCACCAGCTCTTCGCCTATGTCGAGGCGACGAGCCGCATGAGAAGGGACCTCCTTCAGGCGGAGGAACGCTGCCAGGCCGAGGTGGCTCGCCTCCAAGCGAAGACGGTCGAAGTAGCTGCCCTCCAGGAGGCCCTGGAAAGAGAGAGGCAAGCCCGGGAAGAGGAGAGACAAGCCCGGGAAGAGGAGAGACGGATCTTGGAGGAGTCGGCGAGGAAGGCAGAAGCCGAGGTCGCCCATTTGTCGAGCAAACTCCAGTTCTGGTCTCGGAGGCCAGGGCCCTTGCGGTGGAGGAGTTCAAGGCCTCCGTGGAGATGAGGGAACTGAACGTCCAGTTCGACCAGGAGGCATTCACCAAGGGTTCGAGCTCTGCCAAGAGAAGG